>NW_007729544.1:63002-70170 GCF_000696425.1 Galeopterus variegatus | reverse complement strand
AGCAGGAAACCCTCCTTTTCCCCACACTATCCCCCAAATTTAATGACTATCGGAAAAAAAACTTACTTAAATGCAAAGAAAACTTTGCAAGAAAAAAGAGGATCAGGATGAATATGCGGAACAACTACTATTCAGAGATGACCAATGAAAAAATGGACAAGGCAATTAAAGAAAAGATGAAGATGTAAAAAAAAAGAATGAAAATGCAAAAAGATGTTCACACTGAGGAAGAAAAAACTCAGTCTTAGTGTATAGATAGATGGTTGTGCGTTATATGCAGACATGACCAGGAAATGGACAGCTATGGGCCAGGTACAAATACCTGCTGGCTTTTCAGCAAACAGCAGCTTCTTTAGCAGGTCATCAGGCAAGGTCGAAGGCTTGGGATGGGTAGAGGCCAGTGGGAGTTCTGTGAGTGATATGGATGCAGGTTTCAGCTTGTCCTTTGCAGTTTGTAGTTGTTCGTGTTCTCCCTCACTTCACTCCCTTTTTCTTCCCAACAGCCTTCAGCCTCGGTACCAAATGCAGAAGAAACAGATGCTTTTACAGTTCCCATAATTGCTTAAAACCAAACCCCTATAATAAATCTCCCATTCTGCATTATTCCCAGTGGTTCTACTTCTCTGATTAAATTCTGACTAAGGGAGGAGATAATTTCACCATTCATGACCTGAAAAGAAAAAAAATGTTTTTTACTTTTATAATTACTAAATGTTGTCTTCCTAGGTAAAGGAGAGAATTTGAGGCCATCGTAGGCAAACCGTCATGTCTTTAAATGTGATCTAGAAGTAAAGCTATACTGAGGGGTCGTATCCTGGGTTCCTGAGAAAACAGAGTCTGAGACCAGGCAGGAAGTGCTAGTTTTTAATTTGGGAAGTGCCAGCCCTGGTCTGTAAGAATGAGAAAAAAAGGAAGCGCAGCAAGGAAAGATGACACACGTGAAGTGAAGCACTTCAGTGCTGAACACCACTTCACAACAAGTGGCACGGAGACTAGCAAGTCACCTGGCAGATGCCTTTGCTTAATATGCAGGATTTCTCCAGAGAGGCAGCAAGGAGAAGCTGTGCCCTGAAGTCCTCTTTGAGAGAGAAAAAGGGGAAATTTACCAGCCTGGACCCCCCCATCTCCCCGCCCAATGATTAACGTTCAGCATATAGACTGCTAATGCCTCAGCACTTCCAGGTTTCATCACTGGGCCCTGATTCAGCACCTGCTTGGAGGGCAGAGCCCACGCTAAGTGTGGTCATGGCAGGAGAATCCAGAAATTCTCTGTGTGTAGCTGCCTGGTAGAAGCCAAGGGTGAGGAAGCAGCACCTCAGAGCATGTGACCAGTTAACCTCAGCAGTGATAAATAAAGCTGCATCTTAGAAAAGAAAAAGAGAATTGAAGGACTCTGAGGGGGCCAGTAAGCCTTGTGTCTGACAAAGTAAACTAGTCAAAGAAAGAGAGTTAAGGCTTGTGCTTTTGATGAACCAACCACCTTGGGCTAGCCCAGTAAGAAGTTTCTCTTGCTGTGCTGGGAAGAATTTAAAGAAGGGGGAGATAATTAAATGTCCAAGTACTTCATGCTTAATGAGAAATATGAAAGCATGCCTGTAAAAGTCAGGATCAAAGCAAGAATGTCCACTAGGATAACAATTACTTAACATTTCTCTGCAGAAAATAGTCAGTATATTTATAAAAGAGGGAGAAGTTATCCATATAAAAACCAGAAAAGAGTGTTATTGTTTGTAGATTATATAATTGTATCTTGGGAAATGTAATAGAACTACTGAACTATCACAAACAAGAAATTTCATGGAGATGGGCAGCTACAAAACTTTTAAATAGAGATCACTGGCTTTTTTTTAATACGAAAAAACCCCAAAACCACATTTTTTTTCAACCTCAGTTTGAAGCTACAATATTAAATGAAAGAGCTATAGAAAGAAAACCCTAAACGGCTACTACAGTTAAGAAAATAACACATGGACAAATAGCAAGATTCAATATTACAACGTTCCTAACTCTTACTAAGTCAATTTATAAACGTATCACAATCCTAATAAGAATAAAAATGTGATTTTTAAACTAGATAGACTGATTCTAAAGTTTTTTCACATGGAAAAATAAACAAGCAAAAATAACCAGATAAACTGTGAAGAAAAAATAATAATAAGGGGGGACTAGCCCTACTAAATAGTAAGTTATATTACAAAACTATACAGTATAAGTAAAAACAGTGCAGTACTGGCTCATGAATATAAGAAAGCATTTTAAAAGTCCAGAAATAGATTCAAATATATTTGAGAATTTAACATATGGTAAAGGTTGAATTACAAATCAGTGCGGAAAAGATTTGTAATTCAATAAACAATGTTAAGGAAGCTGGATACCTACTCCATACCTTGCACTGAAATAAATACAGTGTTGAATCACAATTTAAATGTAAAAGGAAAAATTAAAAAGAAAATTAAATCTATTAAAGCACTAGAAGAACCTGTACTATTCTCGATAATCTCAGAATGGAGAGGGCCTTCTAAGATGAAAAGCTGACAGAGAGAGACAGATGGCCACCTCTTGCCTCAAGGTGGGTTGAACTGGGTGTAGTTTGAGCTCCAGAGAGTCTATAAGTCAGACTGAAGCTAGACTCCAGCCTAGACCACATTGTTTGTTTCCCTGCTCTATCCTGCTTCTCTCTCTCTCCTTTTCCCGCGAGTACTTCCCAATAAATCACTTAAACAAGAATCCTCATCTCAGGATCTGTTTCCAGGGATCTGGGCCTAAAACACCACTGAACTTATTGTCTATTAGAAAATTTATTTAAAACAAAAGTTAAAATAAAATAAAACCAATGTTCTGAGTCCCGGTTACAGGTTTGTTTTACTTCTGAGCAGAGCACATCATGGTTATCATTGTCTATTAGAAAATTTATTTAAAACAAAAGTTAAAATAAAATAAAACCAATGTTCTGAGCCCTGGTTACAGGTTTGTTTTACTTCTGAGCAGAGCACATCATGGTTATTTGTTTTATTCATTGAAATCCAACTTAAGCCTCATGAATTCCTCATAAAAGTAAACCTGTTAATTTTAAAACAGCCCTCAAGCGCAGTCATGTTCTGGTCCACAAGGCCTTACGAACATAATTGGCCACTACTATTTGAGGAGAAACTCCAAAATTGTAAGAAACTCTTCTCTGCTGTCAAGAGTGAGAGACTGAGAAGAGGGGAGAATTGACTCCATCCTTCTTTTTGTTCTAGCATCTCATATTTGGGAACATTGAGCAATAAGATGGGAGACCATAAAACCTGGAGGCTTCAATGTTATGCAATGGCAACTACAAGACAAAATCTGTTTTCTTTCCTGTTCAGCTCCCCAACCAACCTTTGTTTTCTCAGCAAAATTATCATGTGAAAATTTTGAGCAGAGCGAATTATATTTGCATTTGGGGGGACTTGCCTAGATTAAAATACAACGTGCCAGCCCACAGTTTTGTTGAAAGGTTGACTGCTTTCTCCTTATCCTAGTAGAGGCTAACCTTTAGAGGCAGTTTCGTTTCTCAGACTGTCCAACACTAACCCCAGCAGCTGTCCCCTAAAATAAAGGCATCTCCATCCCTTGATCACCTAGGAGGATTTTTAGTTCTTTTCCTTTTCCTTTGAGTATTTGTGTTAGGTTTATCTGGCAATTTCTTGCTGCTATAGCAGGAATAAAAATCTTTCGTATCTTTATACTTTCTAATAAGCAGTAAGCCCCACCTACTTCTAATTATTTCTAACATTATTCTGGATGTTTTTAAATACAATAATGTATGCAACAAAATACCTCTTCCTTAGATAAGAAAACTAAATATTGTTTTTAAAAATTCATTTTTTGACAATTATTTTATAGGTTTAATACAATTTCAATCAAAACTGAGGGTGCCTATATAATTTCAGATCAGGAGGTCAAGGAAGATTTCACAGGGAGAGTGATATTTGATCCAAGACCTAAAAGAGGTGAAGGGGTAACAATGAAGAGATCTAGGGAGGAGCATTCCAGGCTGAGGAATGGAAACTCTGAGGTATGCAGAAACCCTGAGGTGGAAGGAAGAGCACAGTTGGAAGAAGTGAATGAGGAACAGTGTCATAACAGAAGTGTAATAGGAATGAGACTGTGGATAAAATGAAGTCATATCATGTAGGCCAATGTAAGGGTTTTTTTCTGGGTGAAATGGCAAACCCATGGAGGGTTTTAAGCAAAAGAGTGATGTGGAATGAGCTACATTTTAATAGCTGACTTGAAAATAGCTGGGAAGGTAACAATGTAGGAGGAAGACCAGTTAAAAAGCTATTACGAAGTCAAAAATCATTAATATATACAATTAGGAAGCAATACAATTACTATAAATAACTAAGGAAAGGACACAATCTTTAAAACTAAAATAATAGAAGGAATATAACTCAACATGTTAAAAGACATATGTGACAAATCCACAGCTAACATCATACTTAAGAGTGAAAAGTTGAAAGCTTTCCTCTAATATCAAGAACAAGACAAGGATGGCATTCTCCCCACTAATATCCAGTGTACTACTGGACGTCTTAGCCGGAGCAATTAGGAAAGAAAAAGAAATAAAAGACATCCAAATTAGAAAGAAAGAAGTTAAGTTGCCCTATTTGTAGATGATATGATATTATACATAGAAAACCCTAAAAACTCCACCAGTTAAGTTGAAGAATCCAAAATCAACTTGTAAAAATCAATAGCATTTCTATATGCTAACAGTGAACTATCTAAAAAAGAAATCAAGAAAACAATCCCATTCACAATAGCTACAGAAATAAAATAAAATATCTAAGAAAAAATCCAACCAAGGAGGTGAATGTCCTACACATTAAAAACTATAAAACATATTAAAAAAGAAGTTGAAAACAACACAAATAAATGGAAAGATATTTCATGTTCATAGACTGAAACTACCCAAAGCTATTTACAGATTCATTGCAATCCCTGTCAAAATAATAATGATATTCTTTACAGAAATAGAAAGAATAATCTTAAAATTCATATGGACCCACAAAAGACCCTAAATAGCCAAAGTAATCTTCAGCAAAAAGAACAATGCTGGAGGTATCACAGTTCCTGACATCAAAATATACTACAAAGTTTTATTAACCAAAACAGCATGGTTGATATAGTTTGGATATGTCCCCCAAAAGTTCATGTATTAGAAACTTAATCCCCACTGTGACAGTGATAAGAGGGTAGAAAATACTATTATGATAATTGTATTAGTCAGGGTTCTCCAGAGAGACAGAATCAATAGGATGATATAAATATATGAGAGAGGATTTATTAGGGGAATAGCTCATGCAATTGTGACAAGAAGACCCACAATAGGCCATCTGCAAACTGGATGCTGGTAGCATGACTCAGTCCAAGTCCAAAGGCCTCAAAACCAGGCAAGCTGATGGTGTCCTGGGTATAAGTCCTGGATGCCAGATGCATCGCTTGGTCCAGGTCTGAAGGCCTCCAAATCAGGGAAACTGATGGTATCCTTGGTGTAAGTCCTGGAACCCAAAAGCTGAAGAGTCTTGAACGCTGATGTCCATGGACAGTAGAGCAGAGTACATGCCAGCTTCAATGGACAGAGAAAGAGATTCCCTTTTTTCAACAATTTTTGTTCTCTCTGGGCCCCCAGCAGATTGGATGGTTCCCATTCATACTGAGGGCAGATCTTTCCCACACAGTCCATTCTGGCTCTCATGCCAATCTCTTCTGGAAACACCCTCATGGACACACCTAAAAAAGTAGCTTTAGAAGGTTTCTCAGCATCCATTAACCTAATCAAGTTGGCACCTAGAATTAACCTTCACAGTCATTGAAAGGTGGGGCTTTGAAGAGGTGATTAGATTGTGAGGCCCTCATGCCTCAGTGAATGGATTAATCCGTTGATGGTTTAGTGGTCATGGGTGTGATTATGAAGGCTTTATAAGGAGAGGTAATGAGGTTAGTCTCTCTCTCTCTCTCTTGCTTCCACCATTTGCCATGTGATACTCTGTGTCACTATCAAGTCATCACCAAGAACAAGGACCTCACCAAATGTGTTCCCTGGACTTTGGACTTCCCAGCCTCTGAAACTGTGATAAATAAATATCATTTCTTACAAATTACCCAGTTTTAGATATTCTGTTATAAGCAAAAGAAATAGACTAATACAATGCTAGTGGCATAAAAACAGACACATAGATCAATGGAACATAGCAGAGAACCCAGTAATAAATCCACACATTTACACCAAACTGATTTTTGACAAAGGTAAAAACGAACACATAATGGGGAAAGGACAGTGTCTTCAATAAATGGTGTTGGGAAAACTGTATATCCACATGCAGAAGAATTAAATTAAATCTTTGTCTTACACCATACACAAACTCAACACAAAATGTATTAAAGACCTAAAATTAAGACCCGTAACTGTAAAACTACTAGGAAAAAACATAGGAGGAAAGTTTCATGACATTAGTCTAAGCAAGAATTTTTTGGATATGAACCCAAAAGCAGATGCAACAAAACCAAAAATTGAAAATGGAATGACATCAAACTAAAAAGCTTATACATAGCAAAGGAAATAATGAACAGAAGAAGAGACAACCTACAGAATGGGAGAAAATATTTGCAAAATATATCCCAAATATATAAGGGACTCAAACAACTTAATAGCAAGAAAAATAATAACCCAGTTAAAAAATAGGCAAAAGATTGAACAAACATTTCTCAAAAGAAGACATACAAATGGCCAATACGTATTTTAAAAAGTGCTCAATATCAGTAATCATTAGGGAAATGCAAATTAAAATGACACTGAGATATCACCTCACAGCTGTTAGAATGGCTATTATCAAAAGGACAAAAAATAACATGCTGGCAAGGATGTGGACAAAGGGGAAACCTCGTACACTGTTGGTGGGAACGTAAATTAGTACAGCCATTATGGAAAATATTATGAAGGATTATGCAGTCAGCTATAGGCTGTGCAGTCAGCTCAATTGATTAGAGCACAGCCTTGTAACACCAAGGTCAAGGGTTTGGTTCCCTGTACCGGCCAGCTGACAAAAAAAAAAAAAAAAAAAAAAAAAAAAAAAAAAAAAAAAAAAAAAAAAAAAAAAAGAACCGCCATAGGATCCAGAAAAAAAAAAAAAAAAAA
>NW_007729544.1:37055-62028 GCF_000696425.1 Galeopterus variegatus | reverse complement strand
AAAAAAAAAAAAAAAAAAAAAAAAAAAAAAAAAAAAAAAAAAAAAAAAAAAAAAAAGAAAAAAGAAAAGAAAAGAAAAGAAAAAGAACTGCCATATGCCACCTGATCCAGCAATCTCACTACTGGTATATATCCAAAGGATATGAAGTCAGTTATGTTGAAGAGTTATCTGCACTCCCATGTTACTGCACCATTATTCACAATAGCCAAGATATATAAATCAATCTAAGTGTCCCTCAGTGAATGAATGGATAAAGAAAATGTGGTATACATACACAGTGGAATACTATTCAGCCTTAAAAAAGAAGAAAATCCTGTCATTTGTGACAACATGGATGAACCTGGAGGACATTATGTTAAGTGAAGTAAACCAACACAGAAAAATACCACATGATCTCACTGATATGTGGAATCTAAAAAAGGTGAATTCATAGAAGTAGAGAGTAGAATAGTGGTTACCAGGGGCTGGGAGACTGAAGGTTCAGAGAGATGTTGGTCAAAAAATTAAAAACTTTAGTTAGTTAGGAGAAATAAGTTTAAGAAATTTATTGTACAACATTGTGACTATAGTTAACCACTTATTGTATTCTTGAAAATTGCCGAGAGTAGATTTTAATCATTTTCACCAGAAAAAATAAGTATGTGAGGTAATGCACATGTGTTAGTTATCTCAAATGAGCTGTTCCACAATGTATACATATTTCAAAACATCATGTTGCACAAAATAAATGCATGAAATTTATATTTTTCAATTTAAAAAAGTAAAATTAAAAATTTTAAAAACTAAAATAAATACTTGAGAAATTTAATTTTACTTACAGTAAAAAATAAGCTCAAATGAAACCCTGAGATAACATTCTTTAGCCAATTACCACATTACAAAATAGGTTATAGCTTGCAGTAGTATTTGCTGGCTAGAATACATCCAATTTCAAGAAGCACTAACGAAGACTCATACCCATCAACTTAGTAATTCCCATTCCCGTTATCCATTTTTAAAAAATCAGAAATTTAGAAACTAATTTTTGCACAAAGATATTTGTCACTGTATTATTTATTCTATACTCTTACAATGAACAATCTGAATGTTGAATTCAAGAAATTCCACTTACAACAGCATCTAAGAATACAATACTTCAAAATAAATTTGACAAAAAAATTTCAAGACTTGTACACTAAAAACTACAAAATATTGTTGTAAGAAATTAAAGGACACAAGTAAATGGAAAGTCCTCTTATATCCATGGATTGGAAGATGTAATATTGTTAAAATGTCAATACTGTCTAAATTGATCTACAAACTCAGTGCAATTAAAATTTTAGTGGCCTTTTTTGCATAAATGGACAAACTAGTTTTAAAATTCATATGGAAATGCAAGGGATTCCAAATATCCAAAACAATCTTTTAAAATTATAATTAAGTTGAAGGACTCACACTTCCCAATTTTAAAACATACTGTATAGCTAAAGTAGTGCTTTGTTGTATTGGCATAAGAATAGACACATAGATCAATGGAATAGAACTAAGATTCAAGAAATAAACCCATGTATCTATGGTCAGTTGATTTTAGACAGGAATGCCAAGACAATTCATGGGAAAAAAATTGTATTTTCAATAAATTTGTTGAAAAATAAATTTAAACACAAACAAAAAAGAAAAATGGTTGTTGGGTAAAGTGGATATACACAACCAAAAGAATGAATTTGAACCCCCACCTCACACCATAAACAAAAATTAATTCAAAATGGGTCAACAAAAGAGCTAAAATAATAAAACTTTTAGAAGAAAACAGTTGTATAGTTTAGTGACACTGGATTGGGTAATGGTTTCTAAGATATGACAAGTAAAGCACAAGTAACTGAAGAAAAACTAGATAAATTGGTCTTCATTGAAGCTAAAAAAAATTTGCACTTCAAAGGACAGTCTTGAGAAAGTAAAAATACAACGCATAAAATTGAAGAAAATATTGAAAATCATATATCCAATAAGTGTCTTTATACAGGATATATAAGGAACACTTAAAATTCAACCAATAAAATATAAATAACTCAATATAAAAACGGGCAAAAGATTTGAATACATTTTTCTCCAAAGAAGATATAGAAATGACCAACAAGCACATGAGATGATGGTCAATATCATTAGTCATTAGGGAAATGCATGGCAGGCCCATGGCTCAGAAGAGTGCAGTGCTGGGCCAGCCCGGTGGCGCACTGGATAGGTGCGCCACTTGGGAGGCATGGCGGCGCTCCCGCCCGGGGGGTTGGATCCCACATACAGACCGGTTCCTGCTCGCTGGCTGAGCGAGGCGCGGGAGCAGCACCGAGGGTTGCGATCCCGTTGCCGGTCCCCGGTCCGTTACGGGGGCAACACTGAGGGTTGCGATCCATTGCCGGACACGGAAAAAGACAAAAGACAAAAAAAAAAAAAAAAGAAGAGTGCAGTGCTGATAGTGCCGAGACCGCGGGTTCAGATCCTATATAGGGATGGCCGGTGCACTCACTGGTTGAACGTGGTGTGAATAACACCGAGTCAAGGGTTGTGATACCCTTACCGGTCCAAAAAAAAAAAGTAATAATTTTTTGATAGGTAAATTATAACTCAATAAAGCTATTACTTTAAAAAGTTACACAGGCTACCTCTGCATAAGGAAGTATTAATATACACTACATTGCCCATACGGTAATAAGAGATGCTGTTGCATCCATAAAACCAGACTAGTTTTCTTTGAAGAAAGAATAATTAGAAAAATTTATAAAAGGAATATAAAAAACTAAAACTTTGCTGATTAAAATGTGAAAAAAATCAGTAAACATGTTGGAAAATAAAGTTGAAAAACATGCTTCAGAAACTAGAATCACAATACAAAAAAAAAAGAATAGATAAGAGATACGAAAATAAGATTAATCCAGTAGTGTCTACATAATAAAGGAGAAAATAGATGAAAAGGAGGTAAAGAAATAATCAAAGAAATAATAAAAGAAAATATCACAAAACTAAAAATCATGAGTCTACAAATCAAATGGACCCACCAAGGGTTCAATAAAAAGAATTTTAAAATGACCTGCCCTAAGTCATTTTCTCATGAAATTCCAAATACTGGTTACAAAGAGATACTCTTAAATTCTCCCAAAGAGAATACATATGCGACATGCAAATGCTGGAGATCAGAATGGCATCAGACTTATAGCATCATATTGAAGGTTAGAGTGGTGGAAGATTGGCTTGAAAATTCTGAGGGTGAGTACATTTTAATCTAAAATTCTGTATCTAGGTAAACTTTCAAGCAAATAGAAGGATAACATGAACATTTTCATAGTGCTATTTTTTAAAATTTCCTTTCATACATTATTTCTTCAGAAGTTACTCCATTAAGTTCCTAGGGAAAATGAAGAAGTAAACCACAAAAGAAACAGATTTCTACTCAAGAAAGTAGCTAAGAAAAGTATTCAGATGACACTGAGAAATCAAGTCAAAGGAGCAGAGGGATGAGGGTGGGAAGTATATATTAAAAAAAATTAAATATGACTGCTAGATTATGTAACATGTATGTGCTTTTGGAAAAATTCTGATAGATGTTTGAAAATCTTTTGGAAAAACTGGTTAGAAAACAATGGTAGATAGGTATAAATAAGAAACAAAGCAAAAATAAAATGAAGTAATTATTACCACCCCCTCCTGCAGAGAAGAAATGTTCTATCAGAAAAGAAACATAATTATGGTACACAAATTGACCCCACAATACACATATTTCCATACTTATAATGAGGGAAATATTAACTATCAACTTAAAAAATTATAATGTAAATTTTATTGGGGTAATGGAAGAAGGAGCAGGTGGTGTGGAAATCATGTAAAAGCTAAACCTTCAACTATTGTAATAAGGTAATAGGTAATATTTAAAACTGATAGAGAAATATTATAGTTATATCATTTAGAAATACTTATCAATTAAAAGGACTTGTAGTTCTTCCTGAAGAGATGGATTGAGAAGCAGGATTGTACAAAGCAGGGAATACACATTTTTGTTATAAGACTGTAAACAAAATTTGACTTGTTATAACACATTTGTATGTATTGATGAAAACAACCAAATTTAAAAAGGAAAACTGGAAGTAGTTGAGAGATTAAAACAGCAAAATGAACAAGAATATTAGATATTTATCTTTCTATCAATCCAAGGATTTTTTTTCCCCACATTTTAACGTCTTGAAAATCTAATGCATTTTACAATCAATGGCATGTCATTTTTATTGGAAACGATGGGCTTCTCTCTTACTAGAAACTAAAATAATGCTTTATACAATCAATGCCATCTTAAAATTGATGAAATATGATCTTGTGTATTACTTAGAAAGCAAAGCATTCATATTCTTTTGTAACACATTATTTGTGAAAATTAGGAATTAAGCTACAAAGATTCTGTCGGAGTTATGGCCACTATGGACAATTAGAAGTATTGGGCATACAACATGCAGTCAGCACAACAGGTTTAGTGATTAAAAAAAAAAAATCCCACGTTTATGGAACTAAGAAAGAAAAGAGCAAGAACAAACGTGGAGTTGGCAGGAAATACCTATTTTCAGGTGCATATAAATATATGGTTGGAGATTGAGAGCCATCTGCAACTGCACTACACACACACACACACACACACACACACACACACAAAGGGGATGAGAAGACAAACTGGATATCATTTGGGAAAATGTCGAATGATTAAGACCAAATAAAATTAATCTAAAATTTAGTATGGAATTCTGGACACGTGAACAAATATCTTACTTCAGCAAGCTAACACTGGAAAGGTAAGTCTGCTATACAATGGAAGGAACCCACCACTAACATCTGCCTGCATGTGCCCTAGAAAGGACGGTGACTTCACAGAACTCACCATCGCTCATAAAGCTGCTAGAGACAGTGTAATGGCAGAAACGTTCTTCAATGTAACCCATTAAGCTTAGGTTCCATAATTTTTCCATATTTTATTGCAAAAATACTCAATTACCACAATAGAAGCTGCAAACTGAAAAAGAACCTTCGGGTGATGCAGTTGCAAAGGTAGAAATAATGAGTAAGAAAGACATAACGACCCTACAGTCATTGTGCAATTGTTGTACTCATATGATGGACTTTAGCCCCCAGAATGACAATGAATAACAGAATAAATAGGTATTACGGAATGTGGAAGATGGAAAACAGGGAGTCATCAAAGCCAAAAGAGGACTCCTGACTCCCCCTCTCCTGCTTACTCCTGCCCCTCCAAAATCCACCCCAGTCACTAAGAAAAACCAACTCTTATTTTTACTCTGGGGTACAGAGTATAGGTTCTGTCGTACAGGCTTTTTTCTCTCACTTGTTTTGGAAAGTTTTTAAAGGCCTTGAAGACAAAGAATAAATTTTGATGGGTTTTACTGATCCTTATTTGAAGATTCTTTAAGACACTAAGGCACAGGCTAGACTATGTCCTCACCAATGGGAAGTATAAGAAATAGATATTCTATTCAAAAACATTAAACGTGCTAGTAATATAATAGGCTAGAATTAAGTGTTATCTCTGTAAGGAATACATGGCAACATAATTCCTTTCTTATTTAATGCATTAAACTGAATTAGATATTGATGTTTATAATTAACTAGTATTTAACTTGAAGTTTCAGGCTGACATGATTTATTATATTTTTGTAATAGTTATGCTGTAAAATTTTTCTGAAATGTGCTAAAATTTTGCTGAAGATCATGGCACAGATTTTTGCCTCTTTTGCCTTCTTTCAAATCAGATTACTATTGATTATAAATTGAAAATACTGCATCAATCTTCAGTCCCTTATTGCTTTTATAAATATCTTATTTTATTTTTAACTGACAAATAATAATTGTATTCATTTATGGGGTACCATGTAAAGTTATGGTATATGTATAAATTGTGGCATGATTAAGTCAGGCTAATTAGCATATCCACCACCTTACATATCATTTCTTTGTTGTGAGAATATTTAAAATCTACTCTTTTAGTAGCTATTGTTATTTTATCGTTTGTGTGTTTGTCTTTTCTTTCCCTTCTCCTCAGTCGTATACCAAGAGCTGGTTGTGGGGGTAGATTTCCCCCCACAGCTAGCTCTTGGTATACGACTGAGGTGTAGGAAATAAGAGATATACAGTCTGTAGAGAATTTCAAAACAGTAATAAAACCTACTCAGAGGTGGTCTGCTTTTCATTATCATTATGCTCCAGCAATTCTAAACAATATCAGTGATAAATTTACTCCCACCCTCAAAGTATTTTGTATACGTTCTCAATAAATGTTGCAGTTATGGCTGAGTTTTAATAATTTATATGTAAGATTCAAATTAGCACAATGCATACTTTTCCTCTAAATAAATATTGTATTCTCCTTAGAAGTTAATTCAGAGAACTCCCAGCTACACAGTTGCTTCCCATGCACACATGGATTCAGCTACATGTGCATTCCTTTGGAAAGTCATTTCCCCGGGTTATGGATCGTTGACTTGCTTTCATCACTGTTAGTGTCTTCATCCCCTAAAATAACACATATTCCTGCCTTCAAAAAGTAGACTCAAAATAAATAATAATAATGCAATGATTGTAAAGACAAAAAAGCAGAAATGAGTTACCTCAATTCTACCATTCTATGTGACCACATAGAGTTTTTACTGTGTGCTTAAAATGTTTTAAACTGAAACAGTGTAAAATGACAAGATGTAATATATTTATTTGGTAAGCGCAAATTTTATAGATGTGAAAAGTATACATGAACAGGCATGAAATACATATTTTTATTTTATAATTATTACTAAAAATAATTTTGTTAAATAAAGGAGGGAAGGTTGAATGAACTGCTGTGGGGTCAAATAACTAGGTACAGCACTGCCTGCTACCACCCTTCTTCCTTGCTAAGCCTCTTTCAATCAGTATGTGTAACATAGTGCTGACTTTGATTACTAGGTATTCTGAAAAGACACACATAAAGAATCTTATTATTGTTACTGAAACAAAGCACCAAATTAACATTTAACTTGGGTAACACAAAACTAATTTAGATGCCCCCCCAAAGAATTATAACCAAATAACAAGTAAATTGTTATAAATAAACAAACATGTACATATATGTAAAACACACAACATGTATATGTTTATATACATATTTTATATATCGTCTTGGAAAAAATTTGAACACTCCCCTAAATAACTCTTAAGTGAAAGAGAAAATTAAAATTGAAAATATATAGTGTTTAGAAATAAATAATGATGAGAAGGGCTACATACCAAATCTGTGGACTGTGGACAAAATAGAATTGAAAGGAAAATTCAGTAGCTTAAATGTCTCTATTTGAAAACAAAGCATACTCATAAAAATAAAACCTGGCAGAAATAGTAACTGTATAAAAAAAGAGGAAAACAGTAAAAATTAATAAGGTAGAATAAAATATTTCCGATAAGTATAATAAACATACTATGAATTAATAATAACTTATAATCACCTGTAAATTAATAAAGAAAAACAAAAGAAATAATTATTTAAATGAATTAATGTGAAAAGGCAAGAAATGTAGAAATATGCTTAAACTCATTTAAAATTAATGAATCGCAAGCTAAAATAAAAAGACAAACATTTTCTTCCCATCAGATGGACAAAATCTATTATTTATAACATCCAGTGATAGAAAAGCTGTGAAAAAAAAAAATTAGATCTTTGATACACAACTAATGAAGTTTGAATCATTGCCCCTTTTGGAAGAAAATTTGTCAGTCCTTATCAACATTAAAAATGACCATACCCTTTGACCTGACAATTCAATCTCTAGGAATTTGTTTTCTAGAAAGACTTGTTCATAGATTCACAAAGATATTTGTACAAGAATATTCATTGCATCATTCTTTAAAGTAGCAAAAGAATAGTAAACAATCCAAAAGTCAGCCATTCTATATTACAAATGTTATGCTCCTTTAAATAGAATAACACAGGGCCGGCCCGGTGGCGCACTGCTACAGTGCCCTGCTTGGGAGCGTGGCGGAGCTCCCGCCGAGGGTTCGGATCCCACATACAGACCGGTTCCCGCTCGCTGGCTGAGCAAGGTGCGGGCGCAACACCAAGGGTTGCAATCCCGTTGCCGGTCCCGGTCCGGTACGGGCGCGACACTGAGGGTTGCGATCCGTTGCCGGACACGAAAAAAGACAAAAAGGAAAAAAAATTAAATAAATAAATAGAATAACACAGATGCGTATGAACCTAATCCCCCTAAGTTCCTAAACATATTATTAAGTGAATAAAGTCAAGTCATGGGAAATTCTATATAGTCTGATCCCTTTTGGGAACTAAATTTTTAAAACTCAAGTAATTTTTAAAACTGATCATGGAGGAAAGGAGCTGGAGCCATGGTGGCTTAGGAGATGACTATGGCTATCACACTGAATGACAAATTAGAGCATTAGAAGGAACGGGAGAAAGTGCAGAGGCTCAGAACACTGATGAAAGTCTAAAAGAATTGTGGGGACATGAAAGAAAGTTAAATCTAGGTGTAGAAGCTTAAGAAAGAGTGTGCTAAATCAATCAGTTACAAGAAACTCTGAAGTTTTAGTAAAACTTTGAAACTCTTCTCCAGCAAGGAAATAATGGAATTGATGAAATGAACTCTCTACATAAATCTCTAAGGGATGTAGACATTATTATTTTTAGGGCTATCATTTCTTTTAGCATTTTTGTAGCATTTTAAATACCTGGCATTTCATTTATATTAAAATGTATTTAATCATAACACAGTGTATTTGCTACTGGTTTTAAATTAAAATTTAAAATTTAAATTAAATTAACAGAGTTGTGGACTCCTAAATTTCAGAGTGCAGTTTGTTTTTATAATTAGAAAATAGACATGGAAAATAACCCACATGCATAATTTCAGCAACCTTAATACAGCTAACACTACTCATGTCTGACATGTTCCAAATCCCTAGGCAAAAGATGATCTATCAGGAAAGGTGAGGCCAGGGTGAAGAGTAAACAAAGGGACACATGACACTTATTCTTCCACATATACTGACATCTTTCCCATTCCTACACTTATTCTAACGGGACCTATCTCTTCTTCAGCAAATGTTTTGGAAGAAGAAGAGAGTGGGCAGACACACGGAAAAAGTAAAAAGTGACAATATATGCCTTTGTGACAAGGGAATGTCCCTTTTGTACATGTATACATGAATCCTTGAAAACCATAAGACTGTATCTCACTTTAAGTAAACTCTATATATTAAAATAATATTTAATATGTACAAACTACAAATCAGAGCTTATTATTCATTAATTTCTTTCAATTAGGAAGCAACCCCAGGGTGCTAAACCTAAGATTCAGTGTACACATAATGCTTTAAAATGTATCAAATTCTGCCCAAATTCCAAAAGCAGAAACATAGCTATGCCAAATGTGGGTCGGTAATAATTTATCTACAATTCTGAGTCAAATGTACACATGAATGATGATAGTTTTACCAGCCTAGTAACTTTTTGGTGGGTAGAGTGGTTTTCCTAAACTATTTGTGAAGTTGGAAGAATTAATGAAGAGGAAGTTTCTGCTCAACAAGTGGGTTGGCTGAATTAGAAGTATTCTTTTGCTTTGTCATTTACAAAATTCAGAAAATGTTTTATAATATACATTTGAATATCTATGTTCTTTTTCTGATCTTAGATCTCTGTAACACTTAGAATGAAAACTTTGCCAGGCTTTATCCCTTTTTGATATCTAATTAAACCTGATTTAGTGGAGAATTTTTCAGTATGCCTTTTCCCTTATATTTCATTTATGGGTATGGACAGCCACCCATTTTTACCATGCACTGTATGTTGAAAGATCAAATACATCAGCATAATTTAAATAAATCTGAGCCCTATAAATTCCCACTGGATATAAGACCACAAATGGAAACAAGAACAAGGGCATGTTCAATGATATTAAAATGCAACTAATTTAAAACACAAAGGAAATACATTTCTATGGAGTGCCTAATAAATCTGCAGCACTCATTTCCACAGGATTTTAGTGAGCCAAATACCTCAGCAACTTTCAAGAAAGAATTACACATTCATAGTATATGAACAAAATATTTGTGGTTATGAGACTACATGGGCTAACAATTTACATGTATTTTTTTTTAATCAAAGAGACTCCCACCCACTTTCAAGATTAGTAACAATTCCTTGGCAATTAGGGAATGTGCTAAAGTAAAATATCTTTGTATTTGGAGTCTTCATTTACTTAGCTATTTTACTTGGCTGCTGGGCTTATTTCAAATAGCACTGGGCTTATAAATATGCCCAAAATCTTTTCTTGGCTATGTTTGAATTGATTATGTCAGCAGATCATCAGTATAATCAAATTAATCTCCCAAAATACTGTATTAAATGCCAAAATAGTAATTTTTATGGTAACATGAATGCATTTGTAAAAGGATATCAATGAAAAAGAAGGAAAAGAAGAGAAACACAAGAAAGAGAATAAAGGGAATGAATGAGAGCTGGAGGGGAGAAAGAAAGAAAAAGGGATAGCGGTGATAGCGTTGCTGGAGCCACAGTGTGGTTCTGCACCAAAACAGAGATAAGAAATTAAGTTTGCTAATGAAACAGCAGAAGCCTTTATTTTTCTTTCTTTATTACTAATATTTCTTAATGCATAGTCTTCCATGTACTCTGAATCCCAATGTTTCCCTTTTTATTCCTCTTCCCATGCCAGCAATTACCAAAGAAGAGGTGTTCATATAAGCTTCGCTTTACCCAGGTACCTTCTTACAAGTACCTCCATGGTTAAGAAATTCCATTGCCCCATCCTATGAGCCTAATCTTCTGAATGTCATTAGTGAACTCTACAATTCCAGGACCATGATGTTTCCATTCATTCAACTATTTAGTCAGCAATCTGCTATATCATAGGCACTATAATAGGCTCTGAAGATAAAACAGTGAACAAAATAGGCAAAAATCCCTGCTTTCATGGAGCTGATACTCTACTGGGGGAGAGGAGGAATGGAAGAGAAGGTAGATAATAAACAAAATTAAAAAGTAAACTATAGAGATGGTTATAAATGCAATGGAGAAAAACAAAGGAAATGTGAGTAGAGTGTTTGTGGGGATTAGGGAGAAGGTACAGTTTTATATAGTGGTCAGGAAAATTCTCACTGAAAAGTGTGAGTTGAACAAACTGTACAAAGTAAGGGAACAAGTGGTTGGCATGTCATAAAAAGAGTATTCAAAGCAGAGGAGAAAAAGAGAATGCAAATTCTCAGAGGCAGAACCTCACCTGGCATGTTTGAGGAATAACAAGGCCAATAGGGCTGCAGCAGAGGGAGCAGAGGGAGATGAATTTAGAGAGCTGATGGGGACAAGGAGATATGATGCAGAATGGGCAAGGCCTTGTTGACCCAGATAACCATGCTGGATTTAATTCTGGGAAAGATGGGGAGTCTTCAGAGGATATTGACAGAGTTGTGTCATGATCTGACTTGCAATCTAACAGGATCATTCTTGCTTTGTATAGAGAGCAAATGAATTGGAAGTTGAGTATTTAGATGTAGGGTAGAAGATGTAGAAATGAAAGTCTTTAGAGTGGATGCAGAAGATAAAACCATGAAGGTTGATGGAAACTCCCAAAGAAAGTATGTGAAAAGAACAGTAAAAGAAGGACAGTGATGAAAGCTGCTGGAAATTAACATGTAAGGATGACAAGAGATGGATGAATTCAAGGAATCAAATAGAGAAATGGCCAAAAAAGTATGAAAAGAAACAAACAAGCACAAAAGGTAAAGACTGTTGAGCTTCACTACAACCCAGATGAGCTTAGATACCATGAATTTGGACTGACCTTAATTTGGACTGAAATATACATATATGATTGTATGACTCATTTAGCAGTACTCCTATGCTAGTAGTAGCATAGAAGCCTCATTGAAGAATTGACTCAGGTTCTTGGTTTTGTTGAACAGGTGTAGGAAGCAATAGGAATATCAGATAACTGAGATTGCTGAGAGAGCATAGATAAGATATTCAGCCATCTGGTTCTATGCAGAGAAAAGTAAATAAATCCAAAACAAAGATAAATAATGAAGAAAAGTAGGAATCAAAAAATGGCATGTGTCTAAGAGTCTGAAGAGCAGATTTAGTAGAAATGAGGCTGAAACTGAGGAAAGGAAAAATTTATTAGTGTAATTTTGGTGATTAAAATGTTTAAGGTAGAAAAAAATACAACAGAATATAATTATGAGGAATACAGAAATCAAATTAAAATTGGACGTCTTTGTTTAGTGTATATTAGGCTGTAGACAATTTTGTATCATAATATAAATTTGATGATTCCCATTTAATTTTTTTTGTTGTAATAAAACCTAAAGTTAAAGGTGTTTTTAGTTAAAGATATCTGTTCTAGCGTATGCCATCTGACCACTATAGGCAAGATTGAGGGACCCAGCTTACAGAATCCTCTTTTCACAAGGCTCATATCAGACTGGATGTAAGCATTTTACTCAAACTTACATAGTTCTAGGAAGTTCAGACATCATGAAGGAAGGTTTGGCTGTAATTAGACCACCAAATGCCATCTGAGTGGTTTTTGTTTGTTTGTTTTTGTTTTTTCTGCTGAACAGTTTGGGTTAAGAGCATTCACACTTACTTAGTAAAGTCAAAGAAAATTACATATAAAGAAGCAAAGATATATTGTTTAAATAGAATTATATTGTTTACTACCAAATATAATCATAAAGGTTGATAATCAACTGTAGTTTTAGTTTTAAATTTAAGGTGACTATTTCTCATGAAGCAAGGGAACACAGTTGACCAGTTTTGCCTATGCTTCTCCAACTCTTCTGTATCTTTTTTCCAAAATTAGCAGAACAAGTTCTGCCAGGTATAATTTATCTTTCTCAGAGAGAATGCTGAAGCTAATCACCTCACCTTCTCTTAGGCAAAGGGAACTACTTTGAATTTGCTGCTAGCCCCTCTAAATTCAGGTTACTAAGTGTGAACCTAAGTCTTCAGCTTCACAGCTCTTCTACTACTATTTAAGTTGTCAATGGATGTTCACTACCTTAAAGTTCTTCATAAAATGATGACCTGCTGACCCAAAAGGCTTCTTTGTTCATTAATTTCCTAGTGTCTCTTATAAGCCTACAAAGAAAGAACTTGATAAATCCCTGCAACAGAATGAAATCACAATTTTATGGTCCTCGAAGGGAGTACTCCCTTAAGTAAATCTAGCAGTACAAATTCCTCCTTTTTCACTAAAACCAAATATTTATTTTCTGTAGCATAATAGAGAATTTATCAAGAGAAAGAAATTCTCATAGAAGCTTAATTAGATGTTAAGAGAAATAAGCTAAAAGAAACAATTAATAATAGAGAACATAATATCAGGCATAATTTGGTAAATAATGTCCACCAATGTATTAAAATAGAGTAAAAGAAAAGTTTTGCAAAAAAAAAAAAAAAAGCAGAAGAGAAAAAGGAACAAAGTTTTAAAGATATACAAGGAAAAATGAAGAAAGGAATGAAAGAAGACAATGACAAGTAAATTGAAAAAGAAAGAATGAAAATGTCCTTCCATCTTAAAGCAAAGCATTATTTTAATAATAATGTTAAAAACATTAATTCATAGAGTGACTAGTAAACAGATATAAAATATTTTCTTATAAGGTTCTGTTTACAGTCCACCACACTGCTTTTTACTTAATGTACTGCCATTTTAGTAAAAATGTCTATATACCCTTCCCTATATCATTGGATTGATTATTTCATATAGATAAGTTCATATGAAAACAGAGTACCCACACAATATCTCAAGTGCAGAGAAGTCATTATGTACATACATTAATCAGAATACTCAATTCTGCTTGAATAAACAAAATTATAATGACAGGTGTTTTAGATTTCCTGCATGCCTACTATTTCAATCAATGCTTTAGGATTACCCTCTTATTTCAAGTATTATTGGGACATCCCCCCCAAAAAAAACCTAATCGTTGCTTCCTTATTATAGTTGTGTGCTCAGACGTATGCAAATAGAAAACAATTTCTTCAGCATCCTTTAAAAATAAAAAAAATAAAGTGATTGTGATTGCTGTTTTGTAGGTTCAGAGATTTTAATGCATTTTTTCTTGGAAAAAAAATAACAACCAGGAACAATAATCACAGACAAAACTTTGCAACACCAATTGCATTGAAAAGGAAACAAATATTTCCCACATACACAAGAAAAAATACTGTCCATTTCTGTGAGCCTTTTCAACCTCTTTTGTGTTCCAAGAAATTGCGAGTAATGAAAACAGGGCAGAGCCAATCAAATGGGTGTGTATACTAGTGCACTGTGAGTTGAAAGCTCTGCATTTAAAATAAGGTTTATGCATAATTCATAGACTATGCATGTTTATGTAAATTACCAAAGGCGGAAGTGTATATGAAACCAGAATCTGAGGTAAAATGACGACGTTATAATATACTGCTGGACTTGCATCTCACCAATTCAGCATACCCCTGTTATACTATCCTTAAAAATTACATCATATGCCAATTCACACTAGGAAACCTAATAAAACTTTGAGGCTTACACACATTGTATATTTTTCAACATTTCTTTCAGATTCAATATATTATTAAATACCGAAACTTAGCCATATATAATTCAGACAGCCTAGAAATAAAGATGTACACATAGCGTTATGTAAGTTGAGGGAAGTAGAAACAGTGCCTAGAAATTTAATTTAAATATCGGAAGATTTTTAATGTATGGGGATTTCCACCAAAAACCAAAAAAAGGAGGAGGGGGTGAAGAACAGTTTCTTTGGAAATACAGCCAGTGAATTTTGGAAGATAATATGTTATTTGGAAGGCAACCCCACCTAACATGGAACACTGGAGTAGTTTCTGGCTGGCAATATTCAGCTCCCACTCATCTTCTGGGTTAAAGTGTTCTTTTGAATCAGTCATTGTAGGCTGCCAGCAGAGGAGAAGAGCTCATTTGCATGAGCTCTCCACCTCCTGGTCAGCTCTGAAAATCTCGACAGCTTAGTACTGCAATTGGCGGAGGAATGTTTTTTTAAAATAAATAAATAAATAAATAAGAGCTTCCAAAGAAAACATTGTCCCCAAATTAAGCCCAATGCACCTGAAATACATTGCTGTGTTATCTTTTAAATTGTTGTAAATATACCAGGCATTTTAAAGTCATTTCTGTTTATTTCCTTCCTAATGTACTGTGTGAACCATTTTTCACATGTGTTAACGTCCTATATGCAAATGGCGTTTAATGTGTTTTATTCACAGAATGCATTTGCAAATCATTTTGTGTATGAGGGAAAGCAGTTGCTTCACTTTTGCATGTGAAACTGAAAAGGAGGGGTATATTTCACTACATTTCTAAAATGAGAGAAAATTTAAATGGAATGAGGAAATCCCACAGATGCTATAACAGAAATTGTCCTATGTTCCCAATTCACCTATTAGTACCTTTTTCTCACTTCATAGACTTTCAAAATCTGGTTGCTGAATGTTCCTAAGAATTTTAAGCTCTTGTTATTTGAAACAATTATCCCTTTCATTATTCGTGCTTAGGTCCACGTGTACTGTTCCACTTAGAAATCGAAAGAAAAGCTGAGAAACAGTAAACACTTTTCGGTGAAGCAAAAATTAACTTAAAACATTTGTGCTCCGTGTACTACCTCAGCAACTGAGAGTAATTTCTCACATCTAATCATCATATATTTTATTCATGGCATTTAAAGACTTTCAAATAATTTGCAACAGAATTTATTTTATTTTTAAATAGTTCAAATACAGCAAATATAAAATCGCTAGGTGTTTAACAAAACAGTAGATTAAATATTAAAGGTGAATTAAAATTCCATTTTATATAATATTAAATATGTAATCAAAAATGAACACATCTTTAATTGTTACAAAAGTAATGTGAAGAATGTGTACAACATAATGATTTTATTCTGCTTATTTATAGAAATAGGTCCCTAAATGATTATCATTTTCATTCCATGTATAAAATGACCAGGAAAAATGCTGGCAATTACTCTGTGAATGGTGTAATACCCTGGCATGAAGCTATAACTAATTTGCATATAGCATTGTTGGAAATGAAGCCTGTGACATACAGATCATCATCAACATTGGGAAGGCACACTGCTAACTGTACCTTCTCATACAAATAGATACTGCCACTTATGGATCAAAGGGAGTGTTGCGGCTACGGTCCAGAGCTATTAAAACACATCACACTATGGGAATTTTAAATGTGGTTTATAAGTGGGGCTTTTATCACTAGAAGGATTTCTTCTGTTATGTAAACAAAAGGAATTACTTTATAAACTTATTTAAATAATACTTATCTTTTACCTGCATCATCATATTTTCCTCAAAGAAAAAAGGCACATATTCTAAAAATAAAAATTTTAATTATTTGATATGTTAGTAAACTGAACTCTGTATTATTTTTATAACAGGAAGGCAAAAAAAAAGTCTTCTTTAAATTTTAAAATAAGAAAGAGAAGGAACATAATGCAGATACAATCCACTAATCTTTGAGCAACGGCTTAATAGTTTCCATGGTGATATGAACCTACAAATATAAACTCAAGTGAGGCAAGTTTTCCCTCATTTATCAAGAAAAAAAGACAAAAGAGAATTTTATTTTAAATTACCTGGAGAATTATCTTAATTATTTCCTTCATGTTGCATATATACTACTGATTGGCTTATCTCCTACTATTCATCTTTTTATTTAAAAAAAAAAAACTAAAAATTTGCTCTGTGCATTTTAGAAGGCTAAGAATTTTGAATTTAACATAAGAAATTATTATTGTTTTGTGCTGTTAAATAAAAGCTTTCTTGAAAACAAATTAATACATTGGTTATAGAACTTGAAGATAATTAAGCTCCCAGCAGTAAGATATTTTTCTACCAAAATTTTTGCAAGAGGGTAGATGAATGCATTAGAGATTTTACATCTGCCCCATGAAACTATCTATAGTTGATTTTTTCTATACATTATGTGTCAAGACTTGCCTATTGAGCATATACATAGGTATGAACTGGAGTATAAACTGCAAAGTAGGCTTACAAGATATTTCTATAATACCCTCACCTATTACCTTTTTTTCCTCTAATTTTCATAAGGCTTTATTGTGCATTTTATTTTCTATTTAGTGAAGAAACTGAGTGATAAGTTATGGATGATAAGAGAAAAATTAGTCAAATGTGGACAAGGCTGGCCTGACAATACTGAAATGAAGTATGCTTTTGATTGTGTAATAATTTCCAGCTATGTTCTAGTTTAAGAAAATGTTCAACATGACACTCAGTCACACATTTCATACAGGTAGTATTTTTCAGATGACACCAAGTTATAAGGAGATGCTAACACCTCAGAAGAAAAGATCAGAATTCAAAGTGACCTCGATAAATTGAAGAAACAGCATGAACCAGATGATAATACTAACTAGCCACAGGTCCTATAGGGAAAATAAAATCCAAGCTGGAATTCATCATTCATTTATTTATTTTTTCATCAAATATTTATTGAATGCCTACTATGTGCTAGCTACAAGTTGAATATTGATTAACACAAACACGTTACTAGTTTGGAAATCTGCCTTCTCTTTCAATACATGGCTGGCCTCTTTTAGAAATTGTCTCTTTCAAAATTTTATGTTTCTACATTGTGCAAAACGAATGGACATAAGAAAAAATACAAACAGGTCAAAAAATACAGCATACTACAGCATCATATTGAGAAATATATATATATATATATGTCTGTCTTTCACTCTTAGAAGTGATCCATTTAAACAATAAATTATGTGATCCCTGTGCCTTGAGATAATCCTGCACTGTGTTCCAACTGTACCCAGGCACTGCACTTTTTGATGGGGTCAAATAAGATGTCCCTTCTGCCTTCGGGGACTAACTGGACACTGCGGAAGACATAAACCTTAACAGACCTTTTCAGGGTAAATCAAAGACCTGAGGATGAACAAATTTTATACAATAGTAAAACTGAAAGGGTGCTCAAAAAGCTGTAAAAGCTGTCAAATTTGAGAACATGGGGCAGCAAATTCTAATTAACTTATCAGACACGGTTTATCTTTGAACAAAAACCACTTTTGATAGGTATGTTTAACTTGAAAACTATGTTCCAGAGGCTATTACAAAACAGGCAGAAATGATAGTAGTACATGACGGTAATAGCCATTAATAAATAATATATGCCTATTTAATGAAAAGTATTTTCGTAACTCTTCCAGCCTTTTTCTCCTTTCCTTGAACGTGGACAGTGTACATGTTTTTCTGGTAACCAATATTTCATAACTATTCTACCTTGATTATATTTCTCATAATGTTTTTCTCCTCTTTTGTAACCTTAGGTGTGAGGAAATAAAGAGTTAAATTTTTAAACAGCCACTGATATGCTCTCTAAAGCAATTATTCCTTCTGTCACGAAGAGATAAATGTACTACCACAAGACATTACAAATGTGCTCTTCTAGACTCTAATACAAATTACTGTCAGACCACACCACTTAAAGCTTTCTTCCTCTTATTTAGTAAAGCCAATTTCTTGAGATTTTTCTACACATAAAGAAGAAAATATCTTGCTGTAATGATTGTTGAACATACTTGAACAATTTTTAACCCATTTAAAATAACATTAACTGCTTATTAACTCTTAAAACCATTCAATACTGAGACTCATGGACATTCTGGGCCAAGTTGGTGGGGAAGAGAGCCTGGCGCCAGCTGAGTTTTCTACCATCTTTTAGGGTTGCAGAAGCACCTCAATCAATAAAAGGAATTCTAAAGTTATTCCTAACCCCAAACAAGCCTCTGAAAGAGAATTTTTAATTGCACAGATTGCAGTATAGTTTTATCTCTATTATAGTCTCCTCCCCAGAAGAAATTATCTTGGGATCATTCAGAGCATATCAATTTGCCCAGAGACCATGATTTTATTGCTCTTTTAAAAAAAATAGTATGCATTTTAATTAAATATTTTCTTATCTACTTTCCCATGGGAAGAATGTACCACACAGTTTTTTATTTACTTTCTCCTGGCTCTCTGTGTGGTTATTGATGAGTAATTTGATCTCTCTGTTCTGGTTGGTATGATCATCTATTAAAGTAAGAATATCTCCCAAGACTTTGTGGAGAGTTTGAGTTGTACCAAAAAAGCCCATGATGACTTTGAGGAACAGCCACATGCACCTGCTTGGTAGGGATTTATTCCTCTCGACCTGTATCCCAACTCACTATCCATTCTTGAGATCACACCTTGAAATATTATTTCCCAGACCTCACATCATTTCCATAGCTGTCCACTGTCAGTGGCTTCCAGTTGAACCAGGTGACAATGCCAGTCTTTGTCATCACAATAAGGACCTGCCTGGCCTAGCGCTGGCTAATTTCTCAATCACCCCAATCTCTACTCCAGCTGCACAGATCTTAGGTCAGTTTTCAAACACACTTAACTCTCCCCCAAGGAAGGGCTCTGCACACACTGTTCCCTCAACCTGGAAGGCACTTTCCTTACCCTTCACAGTGGCTGCCTCTTCACCATCCTCATCTCTGTGTAAATGTCACCTCCTCAGAGAGACCTTTCCTGACCCTTTGTCTCCAATATTTCTTTTTGTTGATTATCTCAGCAGTCTGTATTTTTTATACAATTAATCGCAACTGGTTATTTTATTTGTGTGTTAACTTAGTTTGTCTGTTTTGTTCACTACTCTAAAGGCTTTCTAAAGGCAGAAATGACATCTGTGTTACTTGTGGTAGGATTCCCAGCCCCAAGCGCAATACCTGGCACACAATCACCTGCAACTGCTCTTTCGTAAAAGCAGAGGGATAAGTGGTAAATGATGTAACAAGCCAGGGAGAAAGCTGGCATTACACACACGCACACACACACACACACCCCCCAAATGGCAGTGAAAATTAGACACTGCAGCAAATGAAAATTATGCTTTAACTTCTGAAGAGGTTGAACAAGAGTAACTCCATTCTTGAAAATACCAAGCTCTTGGGAACATCCGAAAACCTTTCCCCTCTGGGTTCCAAAGACTCTGGCAGTCAGTAGTTAAATGGCAGACAAGAGGGCCCAGGATCCTCCCTCCTGGAAACTGATTAGCTCAAGAGAAAATACCCACAGATACAGACGGTCGGAAGTCACGCAATCTAATCACCACATAACAAAGCACGTCATTTCACTACTCCTGCCTGTGCACTAGAGTTTTCAGTCAGTCATATGGTGTTCTCTTAAAAAATATAGACAACCAATGATCTCCTGAAATTTGAAGAAAGTCTCCAGCATAACAGTTCAGATAAACAGAGAAGAAAGAGGAGGAAAAGGGCAAGAAGGAGGAAAAGAAAGAAAGAAAAAGGGGGTAGGGGGAGAAAGGAAAGCCTTACAGAGAAAATGCAGGTGGTGGAGGAAATTTTAAAACGTTTTCCTCAGAAAATAAGAGAGGATATTAGATCCATCAAAAAGAAGGAGGAAGAAGAAAGGGACGGAAAGTGGAGAAGGAGAAACAGTAGCTGCAGCAATGTCAACAGCTCTAAAAATATCACCCTGAGTAATAAAAAAGCTATTAAAAATTAAAATCTAATAAAAATAAAATATTCAACAGAAAATCTGGTTGATAAATTTCCCAAAACTTAGAAGACAAACAGAAAAAAATGCAAAATTAAGAAAAAGAAAATTTGATAATCAGGTAAAGAGTCAACCTTGGGAAAGCTAGAATTTCAGAGAGATAACGGAGAAAGCGAAGGGAAGAAAATTACCAATGAAGAAGTGATACAAGAAAAGTGACTTTGAAAGAATGACATATACTTCCCAATTGAATGGGCTTTTCAAGTACCCAGCACAATAGATGAATATAGACCAGACCAAGGCACATAATCACAAAATTTCACCCCCCTGGCAAAACTGGAAACTCTCAAAAGTTTCCCAAGAGAAAATAACAGGTTTTATGAATAGGATCAAGAATGAGAATGGTATCAGACTTCCTAAAAGGAACACTGAATCTAGAGAAGCAATGGATCGATGCCTTTATAATGTGTGGACAAAAGATCTCCAACATCAAATGTTTTAGCCAGATAAATTATCACTCAATTATTTGGGTAGAATAAGTTCATCTTCAGATGTACAAAATCTCCAAAATTATGTTCCATGCTCCCTTTCTGCAGAACCTCCTGGAGGATGTGAACTGTCAAAGAAAGGTGAGTCAACCAAGAAAGAGAATGCATGGAAGCAAGGATATGGGAATCTAGTACTGAAAAAGGTATCAATAATTGCACAAAATACTCAGAGCAACAGGACAGATGAGAGCAGGAAGGCTGGAGGGCTACAGAAGGGGCATCTTAGACCCATATGAAACTGGTACATACTTTCTAACGTGTCTGCATGAACTGCAAGGAAATTTACCATTGGTCACAGAGTTTGGAGATTAATTAGCCCTGGGAACTTGGAAAACTTAGCAAAGGAAAATAAAAAATGTTTAAACTACAGGAAATTAACAAAAAGTTGTGCAACAAAAAATGTGTAATCAAAAGTTTGTTACACTATATAACTGTAAGTAATATTTACATAGTCGTGATATAAACAGCAAAACCCAAGAAGAAAAAAGCTACTAATCAACCTCAGTATTTTGCCATGTGGGAATGTGAGGCTTTGTACTGCCACATCTTGCCATTTTAAAAATAACATGCAATTCAAACAAAACAGGTTTACAGGCACATGCAGCCCACATGGTACCAGTTTATAACTTCTGGCTATTCTGATTTACTGAGATGTTAAAATGGCCACATTAGTTCACCAGACAAAAGCCAAAACAAGGCTAGAAAATCAATTATGGAAGACAAAGATATTTTGGATCACTATGCCCGACTAGGGTAGTCTAGATTTCTTCCCTGCCAAACAGCTCATGTATCAGGAGAATAGCTTGGGATTTAGATATCAGAATGCCTAACTTCTCACCCTTTGAACAAAGCACTGTTTTTAAGATTATCAGTCAAATCTTTGTAAATACAATGCATGGAACACCTATCACATAGTAGACCTTCAACAAATATTTGTAATATTTTTAAATAAATGAATTTTTGTCTTTCCCAATGTTTTGAAAATGTTTACATATTCCCTGACCACCCCAAGAAGAGCTAATCATTCCCCATTTTGTGCTACGTCTGTACTAAGTATGTGGCACATTTTCAGTACTCATCACTCTGTACTGAAAATATTTATTTATAGTCTCCGCTTCTAAAAGACACTAACCTCCTGAACGCAGGAATTATTTCTTTTCCCACTTTGTGACACCAGTAATAATTTATTGCATTTATGGAGCAATTGATATGTACCAGGGTTCTCATAGAATAACTTCACAACATTTTCTCTTCACAAAAATCCTATAAGAAAGGTACTGTTACTATCCCCATTTTACTATGGTATATTGCCTGGCATCCAGCAATTATTTAATAAATGTTGTTGAATAAATAGACTAATAAATGCATTTGGATATGGACATCTAGATTAGATCCTCAGAAAATTTGAGAAGATACATCATTTCTCAGGCTATGTATCAAAGTAAAAATAGGGATTTTCTTTCTTAACCTGTGACTCTGCACACACCTATATTGACTCTGACAGACTAATATTCAATTGGGAGCCCCCTGAAGAAGACGCAGTTCATCACACTTGACTATAGACCCAAACAGTTCCAATACAGACCCTGGAATGGCACAAGAAAGTGGTCTTGACTGGTAAAGGGGAGAACACATGAGAAGATATTGCTAGCGTAATGATTATGTTGAATGTACAATATTGTTAAGTAGCAAAGAAATCGTGTATTTAAATTGAAGATTATCTTTGTGAAAACTTAAGATACCTGCTGTCTTAGTCTGATTTCACCCCCAAAATGAAGCCTGAGACAAGGGTTTGGTGCAGGTAGTTAATTCTGGGAAGTGATTCAAGGAAGAGGAATGGGGCAATCAGGAAGAGAAAACAGGGCTGGAGGAAAAGACCATGCAAAGGTTGAAGTGGTTATAGTCGCAGGTCACAAGAACTCCATGCCATTGGTGAGACTCTGAGGAAGCACACAGAATGAAGTTCAAAATTGTCTAAGACGTGACAGAGGGAAGTATTTACCCACCAGCTGCCACAGGTCAAGAATTGCCCTTACAGGGTGTTAACCCCCTTGCATTTATGGGCTTATACATGTGCCAGAATGACTGAGTGAGCCCTGTAGGCAGACCACAAGGCAGTGGCAGAGGCATACCACACAGAAAACCAGAGGGAAGTTGTGCAGCTGAGGCAAGGGGCTGTCAGGCTACATTCAATCCAAAAAGCATACCTAGAAGACGTTAGAGTGGCATGATATGAAATGCTCAACATGATGCCAACCTCATGTTTTACTCATGAGTTCAGAGAGGAAAGATAAAAATGACAATACATGCTTTTAGCTAATTAATCAATAAAAAAATATTAAGCCCATATTCTTTATGAAGCATTAAACCTGGAGTTGGGAGGAATAGAGAACAAATATATACCACAGACTTTGTCTTCATGTATCATTAAATTAAAATGTGAATAAAAACAGAAAATGCAAAGTAAGGTAATTAAAATGCTAAAATGTGTTTGGGTCAGATTATATGAGTTCCAGGAGTTCAGAGGATAAAGGTCAAGGTTGTTAAGCAAAGCATCATGGAAGAAGGCATACCTGAGCAGGACTTGTAAGGTGAACACATTTCGATAGATGGACAGGAGAACAACTTGCACACACTAGTGATGTTGATTACTGCTGCCCACCCACACCCTCTTTGGGGAGAATTAATCTACCCCTGGCTACCATTGACAACATAATGGTGTTTTCTAGCAAACAGTGCCATATTTCCCGGTATTTAGACCAAACAATTGCCGAGCTTAGGTAACCAGAAAAGAGTGGTTCGTGGAACAGAAAGAGAGAAATTTAGCTCTTATTGACCTATACAGAATTTTGTGATTTGAAATTAGTGAATCATTATATTTTACTTTGCACACATATATAAAGTTTAAACATGTAAGTTTGTGGTTTTGCACTATAATTTTTCAATGATTTGAGTTTCTAAAGGTTCTTATCTGGTCCTGCCATCAGGTGATTTGCTTCTTTCTAGCTACAACAGTGTCGGCAAGGAGTAGGCATCTGACTCAAGGGCCACCAGTTCTTAGCACTGCCAGCAACTTATGACATAGCTTTTTGTGAAAAGATAAGCAAGTGCAATCAGCAACTCATTCCTGAGAAACTGAAATTAAAAACAAACTACTTGGCAGCCTGTAGACCATGAAAAGGTGTCATGAGTTAGGCTAAGGACAAAGAAAGGTCGTGAAGAGCACTGACTTTTTTAAGCAAAGGACTCCAGTTGGCAGAGAGTGGAGAATAATATAGACATTCAGAGAAAAGAAAAGATTTGACATAAGCCTGAGAAACTGACCCATCCTTAGATGTGTTTCCAGACCATCCTTCCAGGCCCAGCCCTGGTTCCAGCCCCAGACATCTACTCTAACCAGCAATCCCCTTTAGTTAATATACCTTACAGCTCCCTTGTTTTGGGTTTTTTTTTTTCAACCAAAAAAAACCCTATTTAAAAAAAAAAGTGAAGAATTAAATGTATAAAAAAGTAAAGTTTGGGCAGAGATTGTCTTGAGTACAGAGTAGAGGTTGTGTGTTGAAATTAATTGGAAATAAGTTAAATACTAAGCCACGAGACTTGGAAAAAGTGGCTTTGGGACCATTTATCATGAAAAAATAATGTTCTCTATACTTGATTTGAAAAACTTTCACTTAGTAGAAAACCACAAGACCTTGGCTTTTCCTAACACAAGATAATTTACACAAGATGTAACAATGGAAGGAAAGAGAAGCATGGAATATTCTGCAAGTTGTGCTCTCTG
>NW_007729544.1:34535-36940 GCF_000696425.1 Galeopterus variegatus | reverse complement strand
TTTTTTTTTTTCAACCAAAAAAAACCCTATTTAAAAAAAAAAGTGAAGAATTAAATGTATAAAAAAGTAAAGTTTGGGCAGAGATTGTCTTGAGTACAGAGTAGAGGTTGTGTGTTGAAATTAATTGGAAATAAGTTAAATACTAAGCCACGAGACTTGGAAAAAGTGGCTTTGGGACCATTTATCATGAAAAAATAATGTTCTCTATACTTGATTTGAAAAACTTTCACTTAGTAGAAAACCACAAGACCTTGGCTTTTCCTAACACAAGATAATTTACACAAGATGTAACAATGGAAGGAAAGAGAAGCATGGAATATTCTGCAAGTTGTGCTCTCTGGGGAAACCACTACTTCTTTCTACTACATAGTATTTCTATTAAATATCAAAGAAAACAATAAGAACAGTTATGTTTGGATGGCCTTACTTTCAGTCATCACATTCATAGACAAGGGAATCCTATCACCACACCTTCTTTGAAAGTGTCAACAGATCATTTACTTGGAGCCTGGCTGTGAATGAGAAGCTCTTTCTGGTGGCTCCTCATAAGGCTGATGGTGAGTCTTAAGTGACTGGAATTTTGAAATAACTAAACTAAAAGACAGCAAAGAGCCAAGATCCAATATGTGTGCTATCTAATTAATAAGTTAGTACTTTATGCCACCAAACTACTCACTTATAATGGTTAAAATGGTAAATTTTAAATTATGTACCACAATTTTTAAAATGGGCTTGTTAAAAATAAAGAGAATTCTGTCTAAAAAAACACTTTAACTTATTTCTGTCTCAATATTCTGAGTTTGAGAACCAACTGATTGTGAAAATAAATATTAATTAATTAGGACCTGAATGGAGAAAGAAGACATCTCTGATCTAGGTTTTCTCAAACTACTAGGTAGGATAAAGTGAGAGTAAGGCAGCCTTTGAGAATCCATTAGGAAGTTATTTGAAATAAAATCATCTTAGGAAGGCACTTCAAATAAAATAAGCTTGGTTCTCAATGCATCTTTATTTCTTGAGGTCTTTATTACCATGATGGAAAGAGACAAAACAAATAACCAAGTAAAAAGAAGAGACCGGGGGTAATCAAAAGCAGAAAAAAATTAATTTTTAAACATTTGGAAGTCCTTGAATATAGTGATTCCTTTGCTATGACTGCAGTGATACGGGGAACATTAATTTTTTTAAAAACAGAAATTGTTGGCATACCAAAGAATTAAGCAAAATAATCTCTGCTAATATTACTGAAAGTATGATTATGATGACTCTCATACTGAGATCTCCTTACCCCTATAGAGAATGACTTTTTTCAAGAGACCAGATAGCATCAGGACCATATGTAATAAAGTATTTTTCCCCTTTTAATTGATGATCCAGTACTGCGAGAATTCAAGTACCCCTTTGTATAAAGCAAGCCAGTATGTTGAATTTTTCTACCAAAACACTTACAAAGTGGGGAATTAATTCAGCAAATTAATTTCTGGACTATTTAATGGGCCTATGATACCTCTCTCTGCCACTCTGCAATGCCATTCTCATGCTCTCTCTTTTTCCATTGATTGTTCTCTGCTAGAAACAACCCTTTACTTTTGCTTGCTTGGTCTCCATCAAATATCAAGCAAGACATCATCAATTAAAAACTGGTAAGTGATAAGAAACTACCAACTGCCAGAAATTGGCAAAAGCAGCAAGTCTGATTCTTCAGAAAAATGGCAGACAGAGGATCAACTTTGAATGGAATATCTTTCTAAAGGATTATTTATAACAAAAGATTTTCTCCCATTTTGTAGAATGTAAAAGACAAACATATGAAAAAATCATGAGGCTGTCCTCTTGTTTTGCATGTTTTAGTAACATACTGACCTGAGTCCAAAGACAGATAAAAAGCTTTGATTAAGGTTCTAGGGAATAAAGACTCTCCCCAATTTTTCTCTTACTTACTTTCTCTTTATAGAGATAACAGATGAAAGCATCATGGCTATATGCATCAGCTCTGAGCAAAGTTATTCATTAGAAGGAATTTCCCACTGGGGCTTACCAGCTCTCCTTTCATCACCCCTCCCTTGTTGGGGGAATACATGTTGGGTATAGTCTTTGGGTAATATCTTTAAAATTTAAAATATGCATACTCCTTGAATCTGACACCAGTATGAATATTTCTGTAGGACTGATTTTGAAAAAGAGAAATCATCCCCTGACATCCTGGAACCAGCCTGACACTTACAGCCAGGACTTGATGTTGCCTGTTGCTTGCCTGGCACCCACAAGCTGTTCTTTGGACATAAGCAGTCAGATACAACACCAGTGTCAGTCACTTTGTGACTGTGATGAAGTGAGGCCAAAGCAAAAAAAACAAAACTAGCAAAAAGACTGCCTCCTGGAACCTTGCCCCAAATTTTCTAACC
>NW_007729544.1:28323-33542 GCF_000696425.1 Galeopterus variegatus | reverse complement strand
TATGAAACAGCCCTTAAATAGTGAAGGTTGATGCATGGGTTGAACAGCATAGGCTGTTCTCAATTTTAATAGCTATTGACACAATTTTCATCAAAATGATTTATATTTTTACCAACAGAGTTTGAGAATACCCTTTTCCCTGAATCCCAGCCACCAGAAGGTGTCTCCTCCCTGTAAATTTTGCTAAACAGATATAAAATAACCTATTTTTTCACATTATTTTGCATTCTCTTACATAAAAGATGTTGAGTATATGCCCATTTGCTTATTAGCAATTTTGAATTTACTTTTCTGTGAATTGCCTCCTTTATTTTTCTATATTTATTCATTTTGTTAATAATTTATGAGAGTACTTTGTGTGTCATACATATGGCTTTAATTCGCAAATATTTTTTCACAACTTTTCTTTTGTCTACTTTGGTTTGGGTATCTTCCTATTTTTAAAAATTTATGTGATTAAACGTGTATTTATTTTGTTTAATGGTTTGAGAGTTCTTAGGGTTTTGTCCTGATTAAAACATTATCTCTAGTACTTCAGCATTTAATCTACTAATTTTTTTATGCAATTTGTATTATTTTTCCTTTTTACATTTAGGATTTTATTCCATGTGGAATTATGTTCTGTATTTTACAAAAGGTAAAGGATAATTCCAAATAGATAGTCTATTGCGCCACTTACTAAAAATGTACTTTTTTCTCATAGAATTAATAAACCGCCTTTCACATGTTAAAGTGCCATATGTACTGATCCCATATGTACTGGGATTTCTATTCTGACTCATTTACCTTATTTTCTACGCTCATTGGGACCTCCAAAACAAGTTAAATTATAATGATGGTGAACATTATTACTAATTTTCATTTTTAGCTTTTTGCCATTTAGAGTAATGTTTGTTGTTGATTTTGTGAAAATAATTTTTACCATATTTAAATATAGTACCTTTAGTTTTCTGATTAAGAAAGTCTCCTCTGAGGCATTTGTACAGCCTTAATTAGTAGAGAACTATAAATCACAATTTGATAAGGACCAGGGGCCTTACACAAGCAAGAAGCAGTCTCATGAACTTACAAATACTTTTGTTTTTTCAGAAGCTTTTCCATAAATAGACTTTCGCTGTACTGAAATATATATATATATATATAAATTTTACAAGTCCATGAACTTGAAAAGAAAGCCTTATTTCCTGACTAATCAGGCTTGAACAAAGATCTCAAATAAGATGAAATTTGACTATGCTCTGTTCGCAACCATAATTTACAGATCCTCTACATTGGATTTCTTGACACCAGGGTCAGCTATATAATTTGAGGGGCCAAGTACAAAATAGAAATCTGGGGTCTCTTGTTCAAAAAGCAGGAAAAATGTACCTTGAAAAGTATTAAAATACAAAACATTTTTCTTTTCTCACTGTTTCATTCTTGACTTGTTATAGTTTTTTAATTTGTTCTTTAACATCACACTCTCTTGAGTATGGCAATATTCTTGGGCACGCACAGACTCTCACAGGCACCCAAGAACTGGACTGTGATTTGGTCCACCTCAGGTCCCACCAGCCACCAGGTCCCTCAGCCAGCCAGCAGCCAGACAGGAGTTCAATGCCCCACCTAGGGGCAGGGAAGCCAAGCCAGGGGTCCCCCCTTTCCAACGGGGCTACTGCTCTAACCCACTGCAGATGAATGAACCACAAAGGATTACAACCCTTGCCTCTGCCAGATTTCACTCAGTACTAGATGCAGGTACATAAAGGACTGCCCCAAGGAGCCACAGGACCAAAAGCATGTAGAATTGCCAGCATGCAGCCAAGACCTGCCCCAAAATGCCAGGGTCACAGGCACCCAACTCCAGCCCTTTTGTCCACTACCCAGTCAAGGTAGCAGGTCTCTGAACAAGAGCAGGGAGGGGAAACAAGACAAGTCTAGAGAGCCCAGGGAGAGCAGGCAGTTGGGAATTCATCCAAAGTGACAGAGAGGTGTCAGGAGGCAGTGGAAAGCAGAGATTTCATGTGACTCCAGGCTCCAAGTCCTCCTCCCCCTCTCCACACCATGCGTACTCCATTATTCCACTAGACTTCACTTCCAAAACATAAACTGAAAAAAATTATTAAGATTGCCAAGAGAGTGACTGCAGAACATTAAACACCAAGCACGGGGCCTTTCCGAGAGTGGGACCCTGTGCACCTACGCTAGTCCTGTGCCCATGAAGCCGGCCCTGCATGACACTTAACATAAAATACATATATATAAATATATATAATACATATATATCATGGTTACTGAGACACCAAGTTATTTTACAACAAAGCTTATCATCATACCCTCACATCAAGTTTTTTATGAAATCTAAACTTGTAAAAAGTGTTTTAGATAATGACATGGAATCCTGAAACCCGCTATTAGGAGTATCATTAATTCATGAAATATACCCCGTTAATAATCACTTGAATTGTACATGCTATCCTTACTTTGAGAAGATTATTTTTCTTTCCCTTTTGTGTTACCTTAACTCTGGGTTGAGAAAAAGCATTTCCGTCAGCTTATGCCGTGCAGTTGCTGATATCAAATCTGTCAGTTTTCTGAATCTAAACACAAGAACAAATCTTTGTTTCCAGCACATTTTTCCCACATTTATATTTCTATTTTACTTAAGGTTTTTATTAAGGATGGATGCTGAATTTTAGCAAATGCCTTTTCAGCAACTCTTCCCATAATTTTTCTCCTTTAATTTTCTGATTAATTAATTATTTTGTTGCACTTTCCTGATATTGTCATATCCTTGCACTGCTGGAATACAACCTAGTTGGTCATGGCATATTTGTCTGAAAATCTACTGGATTCTGTCTTGCTGTTCTTTCTTTTAGAATTTGTGCATTTGTATTTATAAGTGTGATTGGTCTGTAGTTTTCGGTTTCTTTAATATATTTTTCAGGTCTTATTATTAAGTTTAATGCTTGATTTATAAAATGAAATGGAAAGTTTAAATAGCATTTCAATATCTATTATTTAAAGATAAGATAGAACTTAATTGTGGAGCCATTTCGTACTGATATGTTTTCTAGTGGTAAGTCTTTAATCACCTTTCCGATGTTTCCAGTCACTCCTGTGATTATTCATCTATTAGTAAACGTGTTACTTCTGTTTGGATAAATCTTCGAGAGAGAGAAAGATACCAGAATTTCAAATTTGTTACAACACAATTGCACATATTCTTTTTATCATTTTAATCTCTTCTGGATATATATCTTACTAACAATCTTCTTTTGTTCTCTCTCTTTTTTTCTTCTCCAAGCTGTAGTTTTTAAAAGACCAGATTTTGGATTTATTAATTGTTGCATTAATTTTGTGGTTGTTGTGTTCTTTGTTTAAAGAACACAATTTTTGCCCTCATTAATTTCCTCTGGAAAATTTTGGTATTGTTTTTCTAATACTTTATGATGAATGGTGGTTTTCATTATTTTATTATTTTTGCTTTAGTAATTAGGCTATATAAGGCCAAAAAGTTTCCCCTAAGTGCACTTCCCACTGTGCTCCATTGATTTTTGGTATGGCTTCTTCTTACATTCAATGTAATTTGTAATGTCAGTTTTGTTTTCTTTTGGATGCAAAGATTATGTAAGAGTGTGTGCCTTAATTTCCAAGAAGTTAAGTTTTTAGTCATTTTTAAATTTCTTGATTTCTCATTTTATTCTATCATAATAAGAAACTGTCACCTATAATTTCCCTAGTGCTTTGACCAAGCACATGAACAAAGTTTTGAATGTTCAACAGACACACAAAAAAGTATATTCTCTATTCAAATGGTGTAAGTTCACACACACACATAATAAGTTATTGAGTATATTGTTAAATTTCACTGTGACCTAAATTACTTTGATATCTATTAAATCTTTACTACTTAGAAATATTAAAGTGCATTTGTTTCCTCAATAGTGATATTTTAATTAAATTATCCTTTTTTAAATTAGTTTTTGCTTAATATATGATAGCTAAGATGGCAGTCATCATATTTTTATCACTTACTAATGTATGCCTTCTCTTACTTAAAGTTTGTAATCTAAAATTCTACCCTCTTTGATTAGTATTGCCAGTATGCTTCCTGGTTATTTGTGTTAGACTCTGCTCATTCCTTTCTTTTTTTGTTTTTTTGTTTTGTTTTGTTTTGTTTTTTGGTGGCTGGCTGGCAAGAGAATCTGAACCCACCTCTTACTTAAAGTTTGTAATCTAAAATTCTACCCTCTTTGATTAGTATTGCCAGTATGCTTTCTGGTTATTTGTGTTAGACTCTGCTCATTCCTTTCTTTTTTTTGTTTTTTTGTTTTGTTTTGTTTTGTTTTTTGGTGGCTGGCTGGCAAGAGGATCTGAACCCATGACCTTGGTGTTACAAGGCTGTGCTCTAACCAGCTGGGCTAACCAGACAGCCTTCATTCCTTTATATTCAACTTTTCCTTGTATATTACTCTAATTGTGTCCCTTGTAAACAATATAGAATGGATTTCATTTTTAACTCAATCTGATAGTTACTGCTTTTAATAGTGATATATGAGGGTACTTCAAAAAGTTCCTGGAAAAATGAAATTGAAAGATAATGCGAATCTTTCCATGAACTTTTTGAAGTACCCTCGTGTAGCTTATTGACATCTCATATAACATATGTGATTATATTTTATCCATCTTGCCTTATATTCATCATTTATGCTACTGTTTTTACTTCTTATTTCTAATTTTTACTGGTCCCCCCCCCTCCCAGTTTCTATTTATTCCCTTTATTCCTTCTTTTCATATGAAAGTTCTGGTTTTTCTACCCCTCTAGTGGTTACCTTCCTTTCCTCCACAATCAAACATATATTTCCTACTATTATGTGAAACAAGATACAACTTCTTTCCATTGCCACGGTGGCCATTTCCTCTTCTACCCAATAAGATATGATCTTCGGAATCACTGTTCTTACCGCTCCTCACACTTCTTACTTCCCAGCTTTTCTCCTCCCCAGCACCATCTCAACAGCTAGACCTTGCTGAGGTACTTTAGTATTTTAATTCCTGGTTATTACAATAATTTTTTCACATGTAATGTATCTTTTCTATTTTAAGAGTTGGTTTTTAACAATTAGGTGCACATTCCCAGTCACGCTGTCATTAATCACGTAAATATAATTTCACGTAACATAAAGGTAAATATATAACATAAATTTTATACATTATAATTTATGTTGTATGTATAT
>NW_007729544.1:23609-27900 GCF_000696425.1 Galeopterus variegatus | reverse complement strand
GAGGTACTTTAGTATTTTAATTCCTGGTTATTACAATAATTTTTTCACATGTAATGTATCTTTTCTATTTTAAGAGTTGGTTTTTAACAATTAGGTGCACATTCCCAGTCACGCTGTCATTAATCACGTAAATATAATTTCACGTAACATAAAGGTAAATATATAACATAAATTTTATACATTATAATTTATGTTGTATGTATATACCATATGTGTGTGTATGTGTGTGTATATCTACACATAAATCTTGCCACCACTTTTTCTTGTCTCATCTTCTATTTTGAAGTCTGTTCTGATTCATTTGTTGGTTAGAACTTGCATATTTTCCTCAAATAGGGTATGCTCAAGACATACTCTCTGAATCTTCGCACATTTGCAAACATTTTTATTTCATTTATCAATGAACAATACCTTGACTGTGCACGGGGTACTCGGGTTGCCGTTCTCTTCTCCCTGCAGTACTTTGGAATGCATCCAGTATTCACTCTCATAGGTGAGAAGTCTTTTATGTCAGTTTGGTTCTTCTTTCTATATAACTTCTGTTTGGAAATTTCCATGATTTTCTCTTTATCTTCTTTATCAATGAACAATACCTTGACTGTGCACGGGGTACTCGGGTTGCGGTTCTCTTCTCCCTGCAGTACTTTGGAATGCATCCAGTATTCACTCTCATAGGTGAGAAGTCTTTTATGTCTGTTTGGTTCTTCTTTCTATATAACTTCTGTTTGGAAATTTCCATGATTTTCTCTTTATCTTCAGAGTTGGGAATTTCACCAATTTTTATGTGTCTTTTTTCAGTTATGCCTGGAAGCTGAATTTTCAAAATGAACATCAAGACTTTCTTCAACATTAGTTAATTTTCTTCTATCGTTTATTTAATTATTGAATCTTCTCCATCTGTTCTTTTTTCTTCTTCTGGGCCTCCTATTGGGTCTCCTATTGGACATTTCCTCCTAGTGTCCCTTTTTTCCTCTCTGTTTTCTGTCCCCTCAGCATTTCTACCTGTGTTTTGAGGTATTATTTCTACTTCATCTTCAAGTCTTTTAATGGATGCCATTGTCTCGTTTAATTTATTTACCAACTTTTTTTAAATTTCAAAAATCTTAGAGGTTTATTTCTCACTTAAATTTGATAAAAATAAAGTGACTATAATACATTGAAATCTCCTTAGGAGCTCTGTTTATATTGTTTATTTGTTTAATAATTTATAGAGGTAAAATTCACATAACATCAGTTAATCATTCCAAATGCAAAAATTAAATGACAATTAGTGCATTAACAATGTTGTGCAACCACCTGTCTCTAGTTCCAAAACATTTTCATCGTTCCAAAGTGAAACCCGTTACCCATTCCATTAGCTTCTCCCCATGCTGCCCTCTCCCCTGTCCCTGGCAACCACCAACATGCATTCTATCTCCGGATTTATCTATTCTGAATATTTCACGAGAGGGGAATCATACAATATGTGATCTTTTATGAATACTTCACTCAACATACGTTTTCAAGGTTTATTCACATTGTAGCATGTACAAGTACTTCATTCCTTTTAATGACTGAATGGTATTCCACTTTAAACAGATGTAAAATTTGCTTATCCATTCATTTCCTGATGAACATTTGGACTATTTCCACATTTTGACTATTGTGAATATGAGATATATGATTTTCAAATATTTGCTTCTGCTCTATGTGTTGTCTTTTCACTTTCTTGATAATATCCTTTGGTACACAAAATTTTTAATTTCCATGAAATTCAATTTATTCAATTTTTTGTTTTGTTGCTCATGTTTTTGGTGTCAGATCAAAGAATCCCTTGCTAAATCCAAGGTTATGAAGATTTACATTTTTTTCTAAGTGTTTTCTTTTTCTTAAGAGTTTTATTGGTTTAACTCCTTTATTTAGGTTGTTGATCCATTTTAGTTAATATACATATATATGGTGTGAGGTAGGAACCCAATTTAATTCTTTTGCATTTGGAAATCTAGTTGCCCTCTCATTATGTGTTGAATAGATTATTCTTTCTCCATTAAATGGTATTGGCATGATTGTTCGACATCAATTACCCATAGTTGTATGGCTTTATTTCTGGACTCTCAAATCTATTCCATTCATCTGTATGTCTATCCTTATGTCAATACCACACTGGTTTAGTTATTGTAGTTTTGTAGAAAGTTTTGAAGTCAAGCAGTGTGAGTCCTCCAACTTCATTCTTTTTCAAGACTGTATTTGCTATTAAGGGCCAGTTGCAATTCAATAAGAATCTGGGAATTGACTTTTCCATTTCTTAAAAAAAGGCCATTGAAATTTTGATAGGGATTGAATTGAATATACAAATTTCTTTGGGTAGTATGTCATCATAGCAATATTAAGTCTTCTAATTCATGAACACTAATGTATTTTCACTTATTTTGTTCTTCTTAAACTTCTTTCAGTGATGTTTTATAGTTTTCAGTGTATGGGTATTTTACTTCGATATTAGTGAGGGTTCTCCAGAGAAACAGAACAAATAGAATATATATAGCTATATAAAAAGAGATTTATTGTGTAGGATTGGCTCACAATTATGGAGGCTGAGAAGTCCCATGATCTGCTGTATGCAAGATGAAGGCCCAGGAAAGCTCATGGTATAGTTCCAGTTCAACATTAAAGGCCCAAGAACTAGGGGGCCAGTGGGGTAAGTTCTGGTCCAAGTTCAAAAGCCTGAGAATCAGGAGCACTGATGTCTAAGGGCAGGAGAAGATGGATGTACTAACTTAAAAAGAGAGCAAATTAACCTTTCCTCTGCCTTTTTGTTCTACTCAAGCCTCCAATGGATTGGATGATGCCCACTGGGATTGGTGAGGGTAATCTTCTTTACTCAGTGCTATGGGTTAAATGTGTCCCCAAAATTTTATGTATTGAAATTCTGACCTCATTGTAATAGTGTTAAGAAGGTGGGAAATCCAATTATGGATATGGAAAGGTGGGGCCTTAAAGAGGTGATTAGATCATGAGGACCATGCCCTAGCAAATAGATTGTTCCATTCATGGGATAATAAATTGATGGTTTAATGGGTGGTAATAAGTGGGGTTCTGATGGCTTTAAAAAGAGAGTAAGTGAGGACATTACGTCTCTCCTGCTCAAGCCATTGGCCATGTGATACCCTGCACTGCTGTGGAGAATCACGACCAAGAACAAGGCTTTCACCAGATATGTCCCTTGGACTTTGGACTTTCCGGCTTCTGAAACTGTAAGAAATAAATTTTATCTCTTTATAAATTATCCAGTTTCAAGTATTCCATTATAAGCAATAGAAATGGACTAATACACTCAGTCTACCAATTCAAATGCTAATCTCTTCTGGAAACATCCACATAGACATACCCAGAAATAATGCTCACCTTTGTGGACATCCATTCCTCATCTCAGTCAAGTTGACACAAAAAATTAACCATCTCAATCTCCTTGGCTAATTTTTTCTGGGGTATTTTGTTTGGATGCTATTGTAAACTAAATTATTTATTTAGTTTTCTTTCAGATTGTTTATTGGGGGTGTATAAAAACATGACTGGTTTCTGGGCATTGATATTATACCCGAAAATTTTGCTGAACTTGTTTATTAGCTCTAGTAGCCTTTTTTGTGAATTTGGGGGATTTTTTATATATAAGATCCTGTCATCTGGAAATAGAGATAGGTTTACTTCTTTCTTCCCTATTTGGATGTCTGGGGTTTTTTTGTTGGTTTTTTTTTTTTTTTTTTTTTTTTTGCCCAACTACTCTGGCCAGAACTTCCTGAACATTTTTGAATGGCAGTGGTAAATGCAGCCATTCTTTTCTCATTCTTGACTTAGAGGAAAAGCTTTCATTCTTTCACCATTGAGTATGATGTAGGTAGCTACGGGTTTTATGTAATCCCATTTATTATGTTGATAAACTACCCCTCCAGCTTTTGGATTAGTTTGCTCTTTGTTTTTATCTAGCTCCTTAAGGCATAAAGTTGGGTTACTGGTCTTTGCTTAGATTTTAAATTTAAGCTTCTTTTGTTTCTTCTAGCAGTTCTGTTTTTCTTCAAGTTTGCTGAAACCCCTTAAGTAAATTGATATTTTTCTTTGACTATTCACTGGGATTTAGCCAGCCACTTTAGCCAGCCACTTGGCTACTTCAGGCCATGTCAATACTAAGAGTGGTTTTAATTTCTGTGATCTCTATCCCTGTGGGCTAGCTTCAGAACAGCCAGCAAGTCATCAGGGCCCCGTCTGACAATGGAAGGAAGTCTCTGTGCTTCTAGAACCCTCAACTGCCAAGGTAAGT
>NW_007729544.1:17887-21109 GCF_000696425.1 Galeopterus variegatus | reverse complement strand
ATTTGGGCTGGTTCCAACTCTTGGCTATTGTAAATAGTGCTGCAGTAAACAAGGGAGTACAGGTATCCCTTTGGAATGATGATTTCCATTCCTCTGGGTATATTCCCAGCAGTGGAATTGCTGGATCATATGGTAGATCTATCTGTAATTGTTTGAGGAACCTCCATACCATTTTCCATAAAGGTTCCACCATTTTGCAGCCCCAACAGCAGTGTATAAGAGTTCCTTTTTCTCTGCAACATTTCCAGCACTTATCATTCTCAGCCTTTTGGATATTAGCCAACCTGACTGGAATGAAATGGTATCTCAAGTGGTCTTGATTGGCATTTCCTGGGTGCTGAGTGATGTTGGGCATTGTTCATGTGTCTGTTGGCCATTTGTATATCTTCCTTTGAGAAATGCCTATTCAGCTCCTTTGCCCATTTTTAAATTGGGTTCCCTGTTTTTTTGCTGTAAAGATGTTTGAGTTCCTTGCATATTATGAATATTAATCCCTTGTCAGATTTATATTTTGCAAATATTTTCTCCCACTCTGTTGATTGTCTTTTCACTCTGTTGATTGTTTCTTTTGCTGTGCAGAAGCTTTTTAGTTTGATATAATTCCATTTGTTTATTTTTCCTTTAGTTGCCTGTATTTTGGGGATCCTATTCATGAATTCTGTACCCAGCCCTACCTCCTGCAGTGTTTCCTCTATGTTTTCTTTAAGGAGTTTTATTGTTTCAGGGTGTATATTTAATTCTTTAATTCATTTTGAGTTGATTTTGGTATATGGTGAGAGGTACAGGTCTAGTTTCATTCTCCTACATATGAATATACAGTTTTCCCAGCACCAATTGTTGAAAAGGCATTCTCTTCCCCAGTGTCTGGACATGTTGCCTTTGTCAAAGATCAGATGGCTGTAGGTGTATGTGTGGATTTCTGGGTTCTCTATTCTATTCCATTGATCTGTGTGTCTGTTTTTTATGCCAATACCCTGCTGTTTTGGTTATTATAGCTTTGTAGCATAGTTTAAAGTCAGGTAGTGTTATGTCTCCAAATTATTTTTTCTTCTCAACATTGCGCCAGCTATGTGTGGTCTTCTGTTATTCCCTATAAATGTCTGGATAGGTTTTTCCCTTTTCTGAGAAAAATACCATTGGAATTTTGATGGGGATTGCATTGAATGTGAAGATCACTTTGGGTAATATGGACATTTTCACAATGTTAATTCTTCCAATCCAAAAGCTTGGGATATCTTTCCATCTTCTTGTGCCCTCTTTAATTTCTCTCAACAGTTGTTTGTAGTTCTCTTCATAGAGATTTTTCACATCCTTGATTAACTTTATTCCTAAGTATTTTATTTTTTTGGTGGCTATTGTAAATGGGCTAGCTTTCTTGATTTCTTTTTCTGCATGTTCACTGTTGGAGTATAGATATGCTACTGATTTTTGTGCGTGGATTTTGTGTCCTGCAACTTTGCTGAAATCATTTATCAACTCTAGGAGTTATTTTGTAGAGGCTTTAGGCTGCTGAATATATAGGATCATATCATCTGCAAACAGGGACAGTTTGGCTTCATGTTTCCCAATCTGGATGCCCTTTATTTACTTCTCTGATTGCTCTGGCTAGTACTTCCAACACTAGGTTGAATAGAAGTGGTGAGAGTGGGCATCCTTGTCTAGTTCCTGTTCTTAAAGGAAACGCTTTCACCTTCTCCCCATTCAAGATGATATTGGCAGTGGGTTTATCATATATGGCTTTAATTATGTTGAGATACTTTCCATCTATACCAAACTTATACAGAGTCTTTATCATGAATGAGTGTTTAATTTTATCAAATGCTTCTTCAGCATCGATAGAAATGATCATATGGTCATTATGTTTAATTTTATTGATATGGTGTATCACATTTATTGATTTGCATATGTTGAACAAACCTTGCATCCCTGGGATGAATCCCACCTGACCATGGTGTATAATTTTGTGTGTTTGTTCCTGTATTCTGTTAGCTAGTATTTTATTGCGGACTTTTGCAACTATATTCATCAAGTATATTGGCCTGTAGTTCTCTATTTTTGATGTATCTTTGTCTGGTTTGGCTATCAAGGTGATGTTTGCCTCATAGAACGAGTTTGGGAGAATGGCCTCTGTTTCAATCTTTTGGAACAGTTTGTAGAGAATTGGTATCAGTTCCTCTTTGAAGGTTTGGTAGAACTCTACAGTGAACTCATCTGGTCCCAGGCTTTTCTTTGTTGGGAGCCTTCTTATAACTGCTTCAAACTCTTCTATTGTTATTTGTCTGTTCAGATTTTCTGTATCTTTTTGGCTTAGTTTTGGTAGTTTGTATGTGTCTAGAAATTGATCCGTTTCCTCCAGATTTTCAAATTTGTGGGCATACAGTTGTTTATAGTAGTCTCTAATAATTTCTTGTATTTCTGAGGTGTCAGTTGTAATATCACCTTTTTCATTTCTAATTTTTGTTATTTGGGTCATCTCTCTTCTTTTCTTAGTTAGCATTGCTAAAGGTCTGTTCATTTTATTTATCTTTTCAAAAAACCAACATTTGTTTCATTGATCTTTTGTATTTTTTTTGGGGGGGGGTTCTGTTTCATTTAGTTCTGCTCTTATCTTAATTATTTCTTTCCATCTACTAACGTTGGGTTTGGATTGTTCTCGTTTTTCTAGATCTTTAGGGTGAAATGTTAGGTTGTTTATTTGCCATCTTTCCATTCTTCTGAAGAAAGCATTTAATGTGATAAATTTCCCCCCTAGTACGGCTTTTGCAGTATCCCACACGTTTTGGTATGATGTGTCATAATTTTCATTAGAAATTTTTAGATTTCCTGTTTAATTTCCTATTGGACCTATATGTCATTAAGTAGAATGTTGTTTAATTTCCATGTGTTTGTATAATATCCAGAGTTTCATTTGTTATTGATTTCTAATGTTAATCCTTTGTGATTGGGAAAAAAAACATTGAATAATTCCAATTTTTTTGAATTTGTTGAGGCTTGCTTTATGACCTAACATGTGGTCTATCCTGGAGAATGTTCCATGTGCTGATGAGATGAATAAATATTCTGTGGTTGTTGGATGGACTGTTCTCTAGATATCTGCCAAATCCAATTGGTCTAAAGTATTGTTTAGATCTCATGTTTCTGTATTGATTTGTTGCCTAGATGATCTGTCCAATGATGAGAGTGGGGTGTTCATGTCCCCTGCTGTTATGGTGTTAGTGTCTA
>NW_007729544.1:15330-17016 GCF_000696425.1 Galeopterus variegatus | reverse complement strand
TTTTATCTGATATAAGAATAGCTACTCTGGCTTGTTTTTCATTTCTATTGCATGATATATCTTTTTCCATCCTTTCCCTCTTAGTCTATGTGTGTCTTTACAGGTCAAGTGAGTCTCTTGAAGACAGCATGTTATTGGGTCAATCTTTTTAATCCTGTCAGTCAATCTGTGTCTTTTGAATGGGGAATTTAATCCCTTTATATTTAGAGTTATTATTGAAAGGTGTTGACTTACACCTAGAATTTTACTGATTTTTGTTTAGATGTCTTAAGTATCTTTTTTTCCTTTTTTTCTAATTTTCTGTTTGTCTTCTGTATTTGTTGGTTTCTTGGAGTGATAGATAAACTATTTTTTTTTTTCTCTTTTGTTAGCATTTTTGTTTTGCTGGTCAGTTTTGTTTATCCTTGAGTATTCATGGCCATGATGGTTGTTTTGAGGTATCAAACCCAGTACTTCCTTGAGAATTTCTTGAAAGGCTGGTTGTGCGGTAGTGAACTCCCACAGTTTTTGCTTGTTGAGAAATATGCTACTTGTCCTTCATTTTGGAAGGATAGCCTTGCTGGATAAAGTATTCCTGGCTGGCATTTTTTGTCCTTTAGTATTTTGAATATATCATCTCATCCTTTTCTGGCTTTTAGGGTTCTGATGAAAAGTCTGATGTTATTCTGATTGTGGCTCCCTTATAGGTGACTTGCAACTTCTCTCTTGCACCTTTTAAGATTCTCTCTTTGTCTTTGAATTTTGCTGGTTTGACTATCACATGTCTTGGAGAGGACCTTTTCAGACTGAATATGTTTGGGGATCTTTGGACCTCCTGATTCTGAAGATCTGTGACTTTCCCTGTACCTGGGAAGTTTTCTGCTATTATTTCATTGAATATGTATTCAATGCCATTTCCTTTTTCCTCCTTTCTGGAATACCCATGATTCGGGTATTTGAGCACTTAAGGTTGTCTGTTATCTTTCCTAGATTTTCTTCAATTTTTTAAATTCTTTTTTCTTTTTTTCTGGTTTGCTGGTGTTAATTCAAACAGCCTGTCTTTAAGGTCAGATATTCTCTCTTCTGCTTGTTCTATCCTGATGGTTAGACTATGTGTTGTGTTTTTTATTTGGTTGAATGAATCCTTCAGCTCCACAAGCTCTGCTACATTCTTTTTCAGGGCACTGATTTCTTTGTACATTTCTTTATTCAGATCCTGTATATTTTTTCTCATTTGATTGTGTTGTCTTACTGAGTTTTCTTGTATGTCATTTAGTTTCCTTAGAATTGTTGCTCTAAGACATTTCAAAGACTTCCTGTTCTATAGGATCTACAGCTTGAGAGATTTTATTTTCCTTTGGTGGTGATGTTCTTTCTTGATTTTTCATATTTCCGGTATCTTTCCTTTGGTGTTTTGTCATTGTGGCACTGGGTATCACAGTCCACTCATTTCACCCTGATGTCTGGCTTGGATCTGAAGGGACTGTCATTTCTGGGCAGGAGGAACTATCTTGGACTGGGGGTCCCCCAGTGCCTGCCTTTTCCACTGCAGCTGTCTCAGGGTATGTGGGTCCAGAGGCTCTTAAGTCTCTCTAAGTGGTGGGGAGCTGCCTGGGCTGGAGGTCCCGCAGCTCCTGCCTTTTCTTGCATGGCTCAACAATTTTATTTTTAATAATTTCTAACAAGAATGATATTTGTTTTTACTGA
>NW_007729544.1:0-14791 GCF_000696425.1 Galeopterus variegatus | reverse complement strand
CTCTAAGTGGTGGGGACCTGCCTGGGCTGGAGGTCCCGCAGCTCCTGCCTTTTCTGGCATGGCTCAACAATTTTATTTTTAATAATTTCTAACAAGAATGATATTTGTTTTTACTGAAATATTGGAAAACAAAGAAAATTATAAAGAAGTTAATGTTCATCTGTAAGCCCACTACCAATTTTTAAATTTCAATGTTTATCGCATTATAAATATATACAGCCCCCTCAAATTGAGATCATACTATACATATTATTTTGAATATGACTTTCCACTCTAAGTATATCTTATAAAACTTTTAAACATACTGTTGCTTTGTATATCTTTAAATTGGAGTTTTATATAGGTATAATGGTAATTATACTATCATTAGAGGCCCAGAATAATAAATCTGTTTCTTACAGATACCCAAACTGTTTCTTGTATTTTGCTTAGGTACTTTCAAGAATCTACTACTTCTGTTAAGTAATTAGTAAGAATTAATGCACTAGTGGCTTAAATTTATAATAGGTATGACCTTTAAAATGTGAAAGGCCTTTTAGTTGTTTTTAAATTATTAAACTCTAAAATGTATTAGCATTTTAAGAAATTTAAGAGTCCATGTATTTAAGTTTGTCATTGTTATTTAGTATGTTTTTTAAAAGGCATATTTAGTAAGGTAATTTTAAATGAAAAAAAATATTTAAGACCTCAGTAATTTATAAAGTTAAAAAGTACCATCATAAGTAGATAGTAAATTATTTTGTTTTGCATCTGATTTACTCAAACATTTCCTTTTATAAATGATATTTAGAAAGGTACTATGAGCCCATTAAGAGGGTGAACTGTCTTTCTTTTCATCCTCAGTGCCTAACACAAAATTTTTGTTGCTGTCACTGCTGTTTCTACTGTTGTTGATAAAATTGAAATGAAAATCTTCTTGCTTTCTGTTTCACTCCATTGCTCCTCAGTAATCTGAGAAAGTTGGTGTATATTTTGTTCATCCCCAAGATAGAGTTCAACAAGTATGGAATAATTAAGAAAAAAAAAAACCCTAAGCTTTGAAAAGACTTTTTAAAAGGGACTATACAAATTGAATTGGGGTGAGCAATCATGTGTGTCCAGGGCCACAGGCAAAGATCCTGCAATCGGTAATTCACATCCCCGTTATTACTCTGGCCTTACTTCTTCTCCATTCTTACACTCTAAATAATGCCCTCAGCCCTTTGCTCTTTACTCTACAGATATCTTTTATGACAATTTCTACTGCTCTTTAAGCACCCTGCATTCTCAATAACAAACTACATTCTTTAGGATTTGAGATATCAGCTGCAGAGTACCAGTATAACCTTGGTTTATTTTTAAATTTATTTTTATTAAGCATATTCACTGTTACAAATCATACTTATGACTTCTTTTATGCCTCTTATCCAGCCTCTCCCCTACACCCTTCCCCTCCCCATTCCCCCTCCAACTCTCTCTTTCCTCTCCTCCTCCTCCCTCTAATAACTATAGATTTGTTCTTTCCATCTGATAGATTAACTGTTCCTCTGTTGGTTTGTTGCCTAGATGATCTGTCCAGTACTGAGACAGGTGTGATCAAGTCCTCCCCTACTATCATAGATCAGATGCTTCCTCTGTTACTCTGGTGCATCCTTTGTGGAGAGAGAGTGAGAGTCTGGCATGCTGTCTGCATGGTGGCTGTGACTGCTGCTATAGAGACTAGCTGCTTTTGCGGCAGCCATGGCAATTGCAGTGGCTATGGTGGGCTACTCATATGAAAATGGTATTTTTTGTGTGCTTTTTACCTGGTTGTGGCTGGGTTTGGCTTCCCCAAGCTGCATGCGTCAGGACCCTGGTGGGTCCCAAAGTGGTGGCAGCAGCTTGCCTACTTTTGCCTAGATTTATCTTCATCCTGCTCCCTGCCTCAGGACCCCAGTGGGGTCCTGGGGTTGTTGCAGCAGCTTGCCTAGCTATGGATGGGTTCGGTTTCCCTAGCCCCATGTCTCAGGACCCTGGCAGGGCCCCAGGGTGATGGCAGCTTGCCTGGTAGTAGCTGGGCTCAGCTTCCTCTGGCTCCCTACCTAAGGACCTCAGTGGGGCCCAGGGTGGTGGCAGCAGCTTGCTTAGTTGCAGGTGGGTTTGGCTTTCCCCAGCTCCATGACTCATTCTAAGATGTTGTTGTGGAACAGTTGGAGGTGAGAAGGAGTGGGGAAGAGGGAGGGAAACAGGGTGGGTAGAGGGGGAAGGAGCGGGGAATGATCAAGACCCATGTCCCGAACCCCTCATTCCAGCAGGGGAGTCCAGGGGGATTCCAGCAGCAGCTGAGTCATTGCAGGGCTTGTTGCAGATGTCAGGTGGGCATGGTTGAGGCCCTTGGCCCCCCCATTGCCCCAGCTAGGTATCCAGGGCACTTCCTGTGGTGGCTTGGTAGTCATCGCTGAGCTGGTTGTGGATGCCAGTGGGGCATGGCTGAGGCCCTCATCCCTCCCCACTCCCTAGCTAGGGAGCCCAGGGGCTTTTGGTACTTCTAGGTTTTATAGGTGTTCTTTGGTGGCGTTAGACTTTTACTGGTTAATATCAGAACTTTGTCTCTGATCTGTGGGTTTTTTGCTTTTTCTTTCAGTTCTGTGTTGGATTATTTACTGTTCCCACCACTTAAACTCTGCACTGGAACTAATTTGTTGTCCTTTGTTTACTTCTAAAATGGGGGAACTTCTGGGGGGGAATATCAGTTGAGCCTGTGGTTAAGCTAAATTGCTTCATTGCTGTGCATTCCCTGAGGAAGGCTTGTTTGCAGCTCAGGTTTTAATGGTTGACCTTGTCTGTACTTCCAGGTCTTGTGAGGTCTGGTGCACCTGGGTTGTGTGGAAACTCTTGTCTGGTTCTGAGTCTTTTCAGCAAACTGCATGCCCTGACATCCTATATTCCTGGCCAGTCTCCACTGAGTGTTCCTGTACTGCTTGGAGGTCAACTGTCTGGGCTGTGCCCCAATGTTCCCCCAGTAGGCCCATATCCCCCACACCCCACACTACCAACACTTCCCAGGGGATGGGCTGTGCACCGGTCCTTGCAATGACTCACTGGCCTCTAAATGGCTCTTTTTTTCAGTTGTCTGTGGCTCCTCTCTCCTAAGTGGGTCCACAAGAACCCTGTTAGTGGTATTTCTGGCCTGGTGACCACCAAGGCCCACTTCTCTCCTGCCACTTCCAAGCAACTTCATAGGAAGGGCACAGCTATGGCTTTTGTCAGCTCTTGCTTCATGTGCTCACCAGCTCCAGGCTTTAAGTGGCAGGGGCTCGAAATGGTGGGAGCAGTCCTTTCTGTCTCTCATCACGGCTTCTGCCTTCATGAACTCTGTAGATCTCTCCTCTTCTTATCCTGAGCTCTAGCAGACCCACCTTGGCAGTCATTGCTTTGTAATAGTTGTAAATTCGTTGATTTGTGGGAGGGAGTGATGCTGGGGGCCATTTATTCTGCCATCTTAACCAGAAGCCTCTTGGTATTCAACTTATTTATTGGTGTCTGATATTATGGAAAACAAATGTGAACTGAATGTTATCCTGGATCCCAGATACTGGAGTCCTGCAGCCTTTAGTTGGGGATTATCTGGAGCTATCACAGGTCACTAATAAGTCTTCAGAAGATGGGGCCACTAAAGACAATCACCTCCAAATTGGAAGTGAAGTTTTCATTTGCAGGCTTTCTCCTTGAATCTTTGCTAATGATGAAATGACTATACTGGCTGGCAAAGTGAAAATGTCTTCAATGGAGAAAGAGCCTCAGTACTTGTAAAGTTTTTTGAAACCCTTGAAAGCTCAGCTTGATACAATTACATATTTGCCATGATTCTATTATAATCATGAGGTCACTAGGTTTCCCCAGATTCTGTAAATCGGACTGCTTATGCTTTATTTGATTAGTCCTCTGACTTCGTAGACTCTAAGAATACATGGGTGGAGAGTCCCCAGTACTAATAACACTGTACTTAGCTTAAATTTCTATCTTTTTGCATTAGGAATAAATGAGCTCATAACTTTTCCTGCAGGCTAGTGTGTGGTCTATCACTTCTTATAACAGATTTAGGCAGAGATCTAGCTACATCAACTATACAAGAAGTGGAATTAGAAGCATGATTCTGTAGGCACACTTATACGGGGTCTGGAGCAAAGTGAAGGTGACAACAGAAAGGAAATGTCATACATAGAGGAAAGGGGTAACGAAAACTGATCAGAGGAACTCCATGAATATAAATCATCTCTGTATATTCACTTTCTTGAATTGTTTATTATTCTAATCAATGATTTACTGCATAATGTTTGCATTGACTAGTTGAAATTCACTTTACTGAGGTTTTGACAGTGAACTGTAAACCCTGAAAGTAGTTTTTCTTCATTTTCCTCATTCTTGGAAACGTTTTTAATATATGATTTTTATTTTCTCACCCCATTCCAGCCCCCATCAGCATCTCTTTCTACGTTAAGGATATTTATGCATATAATCACATACTATTATCTTCTCCATCTCATTTTAGTTTGCATGAATCCAACTTCAGCTCTTTAAAGATCCCAGATATGTGCTAATTAGAGTGTCCATCCTGAAGTTATCAGTAAATCAGACTGCTGTTAATCTAGACCTCTCAGTATATCACTTTGAAATGCCCTAGGATTCACGAGGGTATTGAAAAATACAACCCTAGAGAACAAGATTTATCACCCCTGTCAAATAACACTCACACTGATGAATTCTGACATTTACCTCAATACAACTCAGAATCCACTTATTATTTAATTAGCCAATTCTATGTAACTTTTGCCATTAAGTTTGACAACATATGCAGCCTCTCTCTTTTCTTGTATTATGGTATAACCTAACATGAATTAAAGAAGAATTTAAAATTGAGAGTTCAGTCTTCAAAGTCCTATATTCTTTGACCTGCAGGTTGATATTTTGGGGGTATGTATTAGTCTATTTTTGTGTTGCCATAACAGAATACACAAGACTGGGTAATTTATAAAGAACAGATGTTTATTTGGCTTAAGATTCTGAGAAAGTTGCATCTGTCATGAGCCTCAGTCTGCTTCTACTCATGGTGGAAAGCGGCAGGCAGCCAGCGGGTACAAGCAGATCACATGGCGACTGCATCTGTCATGGGCCTCAGGCTGCTTCTACTCATGGTGGAAAGCGGCAGGCAGCCAGCGGGTACAAGCAGATCACATGGCGAGAGGATGCAAGAGAGAGATGGGAGGTGTCAGGGTCTTTTAAACAACCAGCTTTCATGAGAATTAATAAAGTGAGAACTCATTCACTACCCCCTGCCCCCAGAGAAAGCATTAATCTTTTCATGAGGGATCTGCCCCCATGACCCAAACCCCTCTCAACACTGCCACATTGGGGATCAGATTTCTACATGAATTTGGGGGGCAATAACATCCAAACTCTGTCAGGATGATATGAGTTTCTGTGAAGAACTAAACTCCATTATAGTACTGTAAGGCCTAGTAACATTTACAAAATGGAAATTCTTGGCATCAAATTGAGAATTATTTCTAGAAAGGGATAGCTTCTGAGTGACATAATAGCTCATGTGGTTTATCTCAAATACGATTGCTGTTATTCAAGTAGTCTTTGTCCTGAATATCTGCTCATTGACAAACTAAGCCAGATCTTCTAACTCTATAGGAATAGTGGAGTCTGCTTATAGATTCAAAAGTCCTTCTGATTCTACTTCTTGTATAGCTGAGGTAGTTAGATCTCTAAGACTAAAGGAAAAGTGATAAACCATTCAATTAAGCACTCCATTTCCCTGGACCGCAATTTTTTTCTTTTAAGTTTTGAAACCATGTTTTTATTTTGGTTATGGATTTTTTATTAGCATATTCATTATTACAAATCATAATTATTCTTTATGCCCCTTACCCAACCAATCACTCCCCAACCTCCCTCCTTGCCCCACAATATTTTAAGAAAGAGAAATCAACCAAAATTCTAGCGTATAGAAATGCTTGCATAACATAGTGCACAGGAGTTGTTTACTTGAATTAGTACCCTGCCCCCATTACATAATTCTGATAACAATATCCCTTTCTTTTGTGGAATTTCTTCTTCCTCATTTCATCCATGTGTTTCTAGTCAGAGCTGCCATTAGTATACCATTTCCCTAGCTAAAAGTTGGGTGGGCCTCTAACACATACTGAGCCAAACGTATTGCTCCAAACCCACTAGCAATAAGGCCACAGTGATTATTATAACACCAAGCACATGACTCAAGCTAGGCCAGAGGATTTTTTAGTAGGATCTAAAATGGTCTTATAAGTGGAAAGTTTTTACTCTGGAGTGGTCAAAAGCCATCATGCTCCCAGTTGTAGAGAAAATTCATCTGGAATAGGAAAAAAAAACTGATATGCAGAAAGAATCAGAGACAAGAGTCAGTAAGAGAAAGGAACATGATTGGGTAAAGTCCATTAAAATTCTGTAATTTCTGAGTTCAATTCCACCTTGCATGGCTTGATTATTTGAGACAAATTTCTTATATTTAAAGTTAGTTGTGTTGGGTTTTTGTCACTTGCAGCTATAACAATTTTAAATACGCTGGAATACCTGGAAATAATATATTTCAGGAAGCCTAGTGGCTCCTAATCAGCCTAAAACTTTTAAAAAGAAAGTTACACTTACATCTAAGCATATATGCTATGCAATATACAGAAGACACATAGTGTTATAATAATATAACAATGTCTCCTAGTGATCTGTCTCAAGGATAAAGTGACACTTATGAAGATGTTCAGATCATGAGGTTTTCTCACATAATCTAAATCCTGGTTATAACATATTCTTGCTGTGTGACTTTGGGTAGTATATGTAAACTCTTGAGCCTCTGGTTTTTCAAATGTAAAATTGAGATAATAACAGGTTATTTTATCTAATTCTTACAATGCCTGATACATACAAAGTACTCAACAATGATATCTATCATTAATATATCAGCCACACTATTTTAGGTACTTATAACAGATAGAAATAAGGTGTCCTAACAAAATATCTTATCTAGCATAATGAGCACAAATAAACAGTAATTTAAAACATATACTGGGAATTTACTACTTACAAAGATAAATAAGGCTTACAGCATTTTTGCATGGAGATTACAGTTTTATGGAAGAAAGTATAAATACTTACATCTTGTGGAAATCCACAGGGTGGCAAAATTATTGGTGTCCTGGGAAACAACACACAATAGAGAATTATTTTGTCTTGAAGTTCACCTTGACAAAGCTACCTAAGAAAATTCACGTGAGTCCTCTTTGGGCTAGGTTTATAATACAAACTTTCATCACAAACTATAAAAGCCAGAAGACAAAAGAATTACATCTTTAAAGTACCGAGAGAAAAAAGGTTAATAAAGAATTATCTACTCAGTTAAAATAACTTTTAAAAATTAATGTGAAGAAGTGATGTCAGCAAGATGATAGAATAGAAAGTCCCAGTGCTCATTCTCCCACAGAAACACCAATTTAACAACCAACCATAGACAAAAAACCCTTTATGAGAACTCTGGAGTGCAGGTGAAAAGTTCCAGCACCCTAGCAGAGCACAAAATTTGAGAGCAGCTACACTGTAAAAGGTAATCATAACAGTCTCATTTTGCTTATGTACTCCTGCCCCAAGCTGGCACAGGGCAATGCCAAGAGAGACCCTTCAGCACATGATTTCTCCCACAGGAAAATAGAGAACAAAGTGAGTATCCAACTTCCCCAGCCTTTGAGGTGCTGCGCATGAAGCCTGCCTTTCTCTCACCTCACTCAGAATGCTGAGGAAATCAGCATGGCTAGATCACCTCGAGCACAGGATCAACTAAGAGCACAGGAAAGGTGCAGGTGCTCATATCAACAAGTGTGAGGATCTCAACAACCTACCTGTGGAACCAGCCAGCCAGCCTGCCTGCCCATGGACCCTGCCAGACAGCCAACCCTAGGAACCTTGGCAGCTGGTGCTCCATACACTGCCACAGCTGTCACCTACACAGTCCCACAGGAGGCATACAGACCTCAGTGGCCAACACAGATCTCAGCAGCTAATTCAACTTTACAGGACTGGGAGAAAGCATGCAACCCTGAAACTACTTCATCAGGTGGGAGGGAGAAAAGAGGCTTACACCCTTCATTCTGGCATCTTAGTGCAGTACCCAAGGAAAAAGGGTAGATGACTCTTAGCACTTGACCTGACTATGCAGGGTTGGGAGAAAGGTCACAGTCCTTAGAAGTCTTCATTAAGAGAAAGCCATACATGGAACTCCCTATTGCCACCCCTTTACTGCATTGACAAATGGAAGGTCATGAGCAGAGCTGCCAAAAAGAGGTGAGTGAGCACAGACCTGCATCCAAGTGGCCCAACCCATAGGAGGAGTTATTCTGCCCCCATGATCATGAACCCAGGGGTGGAAGCTATGTGTGTGGCACACAAGACTGCCTTCACATGGGGTGAGACACATGCAGAGCCCCCAGAGAGTGCAGAAACCCAGGATAGCCAAATAGAGTATAGAAGAAAATTCCCAATCACCAGCAACACATCCCCCAAACTTGGGGAAGCAAGGATCCAGGAGGGAACTCTGCTGTAAGAATGAGGAAATAGAAATCCCACCCAGGGCCACTCATTCAATCTAAGGAGTTCCAGTATATCCCAGTGCACCTATCAATATCACAAGATACTTGCTGGGGTGCCAGCAAGCTTGCCCAGGGTTACCCACCCCCGCCAAAGAGCAACAGAGCACCCAGGCACTTCTCCCAAGAAGTCAAGAGCTCTCCCACTTCCTTGACAACCCAAATTAGTGTCACCTAACCACAGCAAGAAACACTTACCCACAACTCTGACGTTGAATATGGCTGAAGTAACCACATGGAGACTACACTGCTGTGTCTATCTGGAACCAATATTAAAATACCCTACTCAATGGACAATATAAAACACATCTACAGGAGGGAACCTCTCCCTTCAAAAGCCACTCCAAAGTAATAGAAGCAGCAACTCCTCTACCAAATGACCATACATAAATGTAGGGATACTAGACATAGGAAAAACAAGAAAATATTATACCACCAAAGGAATGCAATACTTCTCAAGTACCAGACCCTATACAGCAGAAAACACTTGAAATGACTGAAAAGGATTCCAAGCAACACTCTTAAGGAAAGTCAATGAGATACAAAATGACTCAGACAACCCAGTAAAATGAGAAAATCCATCCAGAATATGAAGGAGAAAATTTATGAAGATATTGACACCTTAAAAAAGAAAGTAGTGTAACTCCTGGAACTGAAGGATTCATTCAACAAAATAAAAACATGTAACTGAGAGCTTAAGCAGCAGTCTAGAGTAAGCCAAAAAAAAAAAAAGAATTTCTGATCTCAAAGACAATCTTTTCAAAATAATGCAGATGGACCCATAAAAATAGAGAGAAAGAGAAAACAATTTTTTAAAATGAAGAAAATCTGTGAGGGCTATCAGACAATCTTAAGCATACAAACATCTGAATCATGGGTATTCCAGAAGGGGAAGAGAAGGAAAAGGCATTGAAAACCTGTTTGACAAAACAATAGCAGAAAACTTCCCAGCTACTGGGAGACACCTGGACGTTCAGATCCAAGGGGCTCAAAAATCCCCAAACAGATTCAATCTAAAAATGTTCTCTTCAAGAGACATTATAGTCAAACTGGCAAAATTCAAAGACAAAGAGAGAAAAAAGCAGGGAAAAAGCATCAAGTCAACCATAAGGGAGTCACCATCAGAGTAACAGCAGATTTCTCAGTAGAAGTCCTACTGGCCAGAAGAGAATGGGATGATAAATTCAAAGTACTAAAAGAAAAACACTGCCAGTCAAGAGTACTATATCCAGTGAAGCAATCCATCAGAAATGAAAGAGAAATAGTGTATTTCCCAGACAAACATAAACTGTTGGAGTTCACCTCCACATGGCCAGCCCTACAAGAAATCCTCAAGGGAGTCCTGTATCTGAAATGCAAAAAACTATAATCACCGCCATGAATGCATGAGAAAGAACAAAACCCAGTGGTAGAACAGATATGAGAATACTATATTTCTTACCACCTCACAAAACCAACAAACATCAAAGACAAACAATAAAAGAGAAAAAAAAAAGGTACAAAGGATATTTAAAACAACCTAATGAAAATTTATAAAATGCCAGGAGTAAGACAATACCTTTCAATAACAGCCCTAAATATAAATGGACTGAATTCCCCACTCAAAAGACATAGGCTGGTTGTTGGACTAAAAATCTAGACCCAAATATATGCTGCCTAAAAGAGACTCACCTTATCTGTAAAGACTCACACAGACAAATAATAGTGAAGGAATGAAAAAAGATATACTGCACAAATGGAAACCAAAAATGAGCGAGAGTAGCTATTCTTATATCAGATAAAATAGACCAAAAACCATAAAAAGAGACAAAGAAGATCATTATATAATGATAAAGGCATCTATCCAGCAATAAGACATAACAATCACAAATACATACATACCCAACACTGGAGCACCCAGATATGTGAAACAAACACTACTAGACCAAAAGAGAGAGACCCCAATACAATAATAGTGCAAGAACTCATTACCTCTCTTTGAACAATGGACAGCTCATCGAGGCAACAAATCAACAGAGAAACATAGGACATAGACTAAATGCTAGACAAATTTGACTTGGCAGACATATATAAAACATTTCATCCAACAACCAGAGAACATAGAACATTCTCCAGGATAGACAACATGTTAGGTCACAAATCAAGTCTCGACAAATTTTTTTAAATTGAAATAATTTCAAGTATTTTTTCAGACCAGAACAGATTAAAGCTAGAAATCAATAACAAGCAAAATCCTGGAAACTACAAATATGTGGAAATTAAACAACATGATCCTGAACAACCTATGGGTCCATGAAAAAAAATAAAAAGGAAATGAAAACATTTCTTAAAACCAATGGAAATAAAGACAAACTGTACCAAAACCCATGGGATACTGCAAAAGCATAACTAAGAAGGAATTAGATTGCAATAAATGCTTATGTCAAAAGAATAGAAAGACTTCAAATAAACAGCCTAATGTTACATTGCAAAAACTAGAAAAACAAGAACAATCTAATTCCAAAATTAGCAGATGGAAAGAAAGAATTCAGATCAGAGCAGAACTAGATGAAATAGAGACAAGATAAATGATAGAAAAGATCAGTTTTTAAAAAGTTGTTTTTTTGAGAAGATAAATAAAATAGGCAAACCATTAGCTAGACTAACTAAAAAAAGAACAGAGAAGACCCAAATAGCAAAAATCAAAAATGAAAAATGAGACATTATAATTAATGCTACAGAAATATAAAGAATCATTAGAGACTATTAGGAAAAACTGTATGCCAACAAATTTGAAAGCTTTGAGGAAATGTATGAATTTCTGGACATATAAAAACTACCAAGACTGAACCAAGAAGAAACAGAAAATCTGAACAGACCAATATCAAGAAAAGAGATTGAAAGCAGTAATAAGAACTCTCCCCCAAAAAGAAAAGCCCAGGACCAGATAGCTTCACTGCTGAATTCTACCAAATCTTTAAAAAGAAGTTAATACCAATCCTTTTTAAACTGTTACAAAAAAATGAAAAAGACCCTTTCCATGAGGACAGCATCACCCTGGTACCAAAACCAAAGATACAACAAAAAAAGAAAACTACAAGCCAATATCCTTGATGAACATTGGTGCAAAAATCCTCAACAAAATATTAGCAAACAGAAAACAACAACCTGTCAAAAAGATTATGTATCATAATCAAGTGAAATTCATACCAGGCATGAAAGGATAGTAAAACATACAAAAGTCAATAAATGTGATACAACACATAAACAAAGTCAAGGAAAAAAACTACATGATCATCTCAAAAGACACAGAAAAAGAATTTGACTAAATTCAACATTCCTTCATGAAAAGACTCTCAAAAAAGTAGGCATAGAAGGAAAATATCTCAGCACAACAAAAGCCATATACAACAAAACCACTGCCAACATCATCTTGAATAGGGAAAAGCTGAAAGCTTTTCCTTTAAGAACAGGAACAAGACAAGGATGCCCACTCTCACCACTCCTATTTAACATACTACTGAAAGTATTAGCCAGAGTAATCAGACAAGAGAAAGAAATAAAAAGCACCCACATTGGAAAAGACTAAGTCAAATTGTCTCTGTTTGTAGATGACATGATCCTATATACAGAAAAATATAAAGATTCTATAAAAAAAAAAAAACTCCTGGAGCTGATAAATGATTTCAGTAAACTTGCAGAATACAAAATCAACACATGAAAATTAATAGCATCTTAATACTCCAACAATGAACTAGCACAGAAAGGAATCCCATTTACAATAGCCATGAAAAAAATAAAATACCTAGAAATAAATATAACCAAGGAGGTGAAAGATCTCTACAATGAGAACTAGAAATCTCCACTGAGAAAAATTAAAGAGGAGACAAAAAGATGGAAAGATATTCCACACTCATGGGCTAGAAGAATTAACATTGTGGAAATGTCCATATTACCCAAAGCAATCTACAGATTCAATTCAATCCCCAACAAATACCAATGACACCATTCACAGAAATAGCAAAAATAATCTTAACATTCATATAGAACAAAAAAGGCCCCAAAGAGCCAATGCAAACCTGCCAAAAGAAAATAATAATTATAAACGCAGACACATAATACTACCTGGCTTTAAATTGTACTACAAAGCTATAGTAATCAAAACTGCATGGTAGTGGCATGAAAATAGACACACAGACCAACAGAGCAGAATAGAGAACCCAGAAAACAATCCACATATTTACAGCCAACTGATCTTTGACAAAGGCACAAAGAACATACACTGGGGAAAATAAATTCTCTTCAATGAAAGAAAGCCTCTTCAGTGCTGGGAAAACTGGGCATCAATGTGTAGAAGAATGCAACTAGACCCATACCTCTTTCCATATACCAAAATCAACTCAAAATGGATTAAAGACTTAAATAGAAGACCTGAAAATATAAAGAAATAATAGGAGAAACACTTCAAGATTTAGGACTGGGTGAAGACCTTATGAATATGACCTCAAAATCACAGGCAACAAAAGAAAAAATAAACAAATGGGGGGCCGGCCCAGTGGCGCACTGGATAGTGCGCCGCTTGGGAAGCGCGGCGGTGCTCCCGCCCGAGGGTTCGGATCCCACATACAGACCGGTTCCCACTCACTGGCTGAGCGAGGCGCGGGAGCAACACCGAGGGTTGCAATCCCGTTGCCGGTCCCCGGTCCGGTACAGGGGCAACACTGAGGGTTGTGATCCATTGCCGGACACGGAAAAAGACAAAAGACAAAAAATAAAAATAAAAATAAAAATAAAAATAATAAACAAATGGGATTATATCAAACTAAAAAGCTTCTGCACAGCCAAGGAAACAATCAACAGAGTGAAAAGACAACCTACAGGACGGGAGGAAATATTTGCAAAGTATTCTTAAAACAAGGAATTCATATCCAAAATATACATGGATCTCAAACAACTTAACAGTGAAAAAACAAGTAACATGATTAAAAAATGGGAAAAAGAACTGAATAAACATTTCTCAAAGGAAGATACACAAGCAGCCAACAGATAATGAAAAAATGCTCAACATCATGAAGCATCAGAGAAATACAAATAAAAACCATGTTGAGATATCATCTCCCCCCAGTTAAACTGGCTATTATCAAAAAGACAGAATAACAAATACTGGCATGGATGCAGAGAAAGGGGAGCCCTCCTACTCTGTTGATGGGACTGTAAATTAGTGCAGCCATTGTGGAAAACATGGAGGTTTTGTATGGAGGTTTCTCAAACAACTACAGATAGAACAGCCATATGATCTAGCTATCACTCTGCTGCATATATACTCAAAGGAATAGAAATCATTATGTTGCAGGGATACCAGCACTCCCATCTTTATCACAGCTCTATTTACAATAACCAAGATATGGAACCAATCTAATTGGCCATCAGCAGATGACTGAATAGGAAAATATGGCATGTACACACAATGGAATACTACTCTGTCACAAAAAAGAAATAAAATTCTGCCATTGGTAGCCACATGGATGAACTTGGAAAAAATTATGTTTAGGTAAATAAGCCAGGCACAGAAAGAGAAATATCACATGCCCTCATTCATAAGTGAGAGCTGAAAAACAAACAAATCAATAAAAAAGAAAGAAAGATACACAATCACAAAAATATGCTGAACTTTCAAAAAGTGAGAACAGAATTATGGTTATTAAGGTGGGAAAAGAAGAGGGGAGGGGGGGCTAGTGAGAAATCGCTAGAGTCCTAAAGAATATTATGTTTTGTAATGATAAATACACTAATTATCCTGATTTGATCATCACATATTGTGCACAGGTATNACAAAAAAATGAAAAAGACCCTTTCCATGAGGACAGCATCACCCTGGTACCAAAACCAAAGATACAACAAAAAAAGAAAACTACAAGCCAATATCCTTGATGAACATTGGTGCAAAAATCCTCAACAAAATATTAGCAAACAGAAAACAACAACCTGTCAAAAAGATTATGTATCATAATCAAGTGAAATTCATATCATAATCAAGGGAAATTCATACCAGGCATGAAAGGATAGTAAAACATACAAAAGTCAATAAATGTGATACAACACATAAAGTCAAGGGAAAAAACTACATGATCATCTCAAAAGACACAGAAAAAGAATTTGACTAAATTCAACATTCC
>NW_007729543.1:204131-234298 GCF_000696425.1 Galeopterus variegatus | reverse complement strand
AAAAAAAAGAAAAGAAAAAGTGCTCTTTAATTTACATAATTTGACAAAAGCATTTCATTTTCAATCTTTTCTCTTTTTTCCCTGCCTGCTACAAAGAAGCAATTTAATTTTACATTCAGCTTCTCTGTGCTGTGGAGAGAGCATTTGGGGGCCAAGTGCTACTCAAGTGTATTGATGATGAAAGAGTTTTGGGTGGTTAATATATTAACAGACTTTGACTGATCAAAGATCATTTACTGGACACGACAAGCTTCATCTTGTCAGACTGAGCACACATTACATTTTGGCACAGGTTTTCTCAGCCAAATTTTGTTCAACAATAACTTGAATCCACAGAGGATCTCTGCCTTTAATACCTTGAATATTCCTTGTTTTCATGTTATGTCATTAATTCTCATTGCTAAAGTTTGTAAGTGTCTAAGAATATTAAGTAAAAAACATAAACATATTTTTCACACTATTGCTATTTAAAAACTAAGAAGAAAGGTCTTCAGCAATACTTCTACCTTGTATGAAATACTAATCAAACATTCCTTTGAGGATGTACCAGAACTCTAAGAATATTAAGTAAAAAACATAAACATATTTTTCACACTATTGCTATTTAAAAACTAAAAAGAAAGGTCTTCAGCAATACTTCTACTTTGTATGAAATACTAATCAAACATTCCTTTGAGGATGTACCAGAAGAAATTAAAATCTATGAATCAGCTTTTCTACCCAAACATGCATTGCAGTCAAGAAATATTAATGACTCATGAATTTATTTTTGTATTATGAGTCATCCTTTTATTTTCCTTATAACCATAGGGAAAATAAACAAGAAAAGTCTTCCTAGAGAACTTTAACAAGAGATTCATCTTTTTTTGATATGTTTTAAGCATGGCAGAGGGCTAGAAAACAGAGAAGTGAGGAGATATCAGACACAGTAGTTATTAAATCTTTTAATTAAGCCACAGTAATTCAAATATGTCAATACTTGTGAAAGAACAGACCAGATACTAAATGGAATAGAATAGATCATTCATAAACAAGCCTTAGTATACATGATAATTTAATATGTGATAAAAGAGGCACTTTTTATTAGCAAGGAAAGACTGAATTGGTCAAATAATGGTAATGGGTCTACTAGAAAGTTATATCGAAAAAAGTCACTCACCTACTCACCACACAATACATAACAAAACGATTTGAGATGGAATTAAATGTAAACATTTGGACTTTTGCTTCCACGCATGTAGGATTTCATCACCATAAAGACCTCTCTAATGCTACCCCTTTCTAGTCACACCCATCCCCCTCCTGCTACCATCCATAACCCCTGGTAATCACTAATTTGTTTTCCATCTCTATAATTTTGTCATTTAGAGAACGTTGTATAAAAGGAATCATCCGGTATGTGACCTTTTCAGATTGGCTTTTTATTTCACTCAGCATAATGTTTCTGAGATTCATCCAAGTTGTGTCTATCAACTGTTTGTTTCTTTTATTGCCCAGTAGTATTCACGGTATGGATACATAACGGTTTGTTAAACCATTTCCCTATTGGTAGATATTTTGGTTGTTTCCAATGTTTTCTTTTTCCTGTCTTCTTGTGGTTAATTCCAAAAAATGTGTGATTATCTATGGTGTTTTATTATCTTTGATTTATCTACGGTCTTTTTGAGTGTACCTCTTTGTATTGCATTTTTGGTGGTTTTAAAAATACTGTGGAGAACAGATACATATTTCGGAAAGGAAATATAATATTGATAAAGAACAAAAGAAAAGATAAAGATATAAATGTCATAAAATTTATTCAACATACAAATTTTATTTCCAATTTCCTTCCCTTCTTTCTACAACTACACTCTCTTATCCTGATAAGTCTGTTCTTCATTTCTGGAGAAGTTCATCTGATGAGGCCTGTAAGTTTCCATTTTCAAGCATTTCCTTGTTCAGACTCTAAATAGTAGGAAACAAGGTAGACATAGTGAAATTCTGTGACCTACTGAAGAAATAATTTTTCATATTTAAAATATAAATACTTGAACTTAATAACCTTTAATTATTTTATTATTTTTTAAATTTTAACTTCTCAAAATAACCTTTAATTATTTTTAATGACGGGGATGTTCTCAGTTTCTTTGTATTTTAAAATGGAGAACCCAAGGTCTCACAGCAAATGCTTTATTGCCAAAGATGAATCCTGTCAATCAGCCTAAAACATGTCTCTTTGGCTGTGCTATATAGATAATTACGGTGACAAGTTTCCTAACTTTAACTAGTGTACATTTAGAAAGATCCCGGAAAGGTCATGGATGATAAATATATATACCGGATACAGAATGTAAATTAAGTATTAGATAATTTCGTTTTTATATGTGGCAATTCTTGGATTTATCTTCAAATAAGACAACAGTAATTATACTTTACTTGCATTTTTTTCTACTGAGAAATTCTATAATAAATTTGCTATAGTTCAATTCATAAATGACACATCCAGGGTTTTCACAATATGGAAAGGATACACCCATCTTAAGAAGCAGTCTTATGCAAAGAACTGAGATGCTTATTTATTTTCTTTAACTTGGCATTAGATTTTACTGTTTATACTTTACCAGCACTGCAAGGGGCACTGTATTCTTCAATGGTGAATTCATCTGAAACACAAAAATAATTAGACAAAGAGAGCTCAGATATTCAGTAATAGGCACCTGAGCAGTTAATTGTAAATAAACTATGTAAGCTAAGAAAGTATAAAGTGTAGTTATAGAGCCAGTAAAAATGACTTACTTCTGTACAAAATTGTCTGGGATTGGGGGAGGAGACTAAGAGAAAATTGGACTTGGGAACAGAACCGAGGGGCAGGTTAGACAGATGGAATGGCTCGTGTCACAATAGGACTCCGTGTAGTCTCTTTTCACAGCTGCATTTTTTTCCACTGGAGTATTACCTTCTCTCTGAACCTTTCCTTAATCTAAGAAGGAGATAAGTTGTAACACTACCAGCATGCTGCGACCCTGGTAAATTTCTAGCTAAAAGTTAAATGAAAGAATTTCCTGATATATTACAGTTTCCCAAATTTTGTGATACTATCCAAAACACTAGTGAAAAACAGATCGAGTTTTAAGTCTCACAACACACATCAGTACTGAGATATGGCTTTTTAGTTACTGCTACTCTTCTTGTCTCTCGAATAATTCAGCCTAGAACAAATGACTTTATAGGGAAAACTTTATAGGGAAATTTAGATAGAACTAATCACCTTATTGCTTTATGATCAATTTATAAGAATTGCTCTGAGACTTGTTTAGGGGCCACATGAGAGGTTAATGTATGAAGAAATGATTATCCAGTGAGTATATATACTCACTTTTTCTTCCAATGAAAGATGGTAAAGTTTGGTTTTAGTTAAGGCAACCCTGAACTAGGTTAGTCATTTTTTCCTTGCAAAGCTCAGCATGTCTGAATCTCACTCACCCGTCTCATAATAGTCATAGGCTTTTACTGTAGCTGGTTTTAAATTCTTCACTTGGATATCTTGTTCCACCAAGAAGGAGAAACTCAGGGTTCGACTGGTTAACTGGAGAGACAGGAAAACTGAATTGGAATCAAAGATTAACTTGGTTACTAGTTACCATCCTCTCTTCTTAAGATGTTATTATACCTTGTAGTTCTGCTATTCATCTGTACAAAACCTATGGAAAGAATGGGGCATTTTGTCATCTGCACAACATATTGGTCTATTCTATGAACAAACATGGAAAATTGAGCCTTGTTGACCAGTCCAGGCTTCATTTCCCTTTCTAGCTATTTTGCCCGCCCTCACCTGTGCGTGTGAAAAGTGCTATTTAGAATCTGCACTGGTCTGTTAGAACCTGTAGCAGTTCTTCCAGATCCAGCAGAGTCACAGAGTCTTACCTCTTCAAAGTAAATTAGGACATGGTTGATGCTCATTTCAGTTCTCTGAATCTGAGGTTGTTGTTGAAGCTGTTGACAAGGAAAATAAGCCAGAAAATATGGAATTTTATTCTGGGAGCAGTTTTCAAGTACTAGAAATCTAAATGGCTTCTCAGAAGCATCCAAACTGCTGCTTTTTATTTCTTCAGGAATAATAGTAGTATTATTAAACCCTTACTGTCTCTCTATATATGCTATCAGTGTATATACAGATACATATATATGGGAGATATATATACATATAAACCCTATTTTTCTTTCTATGTATTGTTAGAAGGTAACTCAATACCACTCCACATATCTAGGTGTCTTAGGGCCTGCTGGAGCATTATTCATTGTGTTTATGGCCCATGACTTACATATGACACCATATAACAGTGGTATCTACTTTATAACCATGATATCCACTAGAGAAGCAAGTTTTTTTTTTTTTTTTCCCTAACAGTGGTATCTACTTTATAACCATGATATCCACTAGAGAAGCAAGTTTTTTTTTTTTTTCCCCCTTTTTGTCTTTTTTTACTGACCGGTTATGGGATCACAACCCTCGGTGTTGCGCCCGTACCGGGGACCGGCATCGGGATTGCAACCCTCGGTGTCGCACCCACACCGCGCTCAGCCAGTGAGCGGGAACTGGTCTCCACATGGGATCCGAACCCTCGGTGGGAGCACCGCCGCGCTCCTAAGCGGCGCACTCTCCAGTGCGCCACCGGGCCGGCCGAGAAGCAAGTTTGAGGAAGCAAACATCTTGAAAACTACATCAATAGAATCAGACTGAAAACTATAAATGTCAATATTTATCATGACTTTGACATCTGTAAGGGACTTAGGGTTTACCTTTTTCACTGATGGTTTCATAGGAATGAAGCCTGACACCATCTTTACATCAACAATGACCATGTTGGAGCTGGGTCGTTCCCCAGTATAACTATGAAGTCAAGGCATACAGATAAGGCATTCAGACAAAATTCTTTAGGATTCATTCAAGACAATAATCTTCCTTCTTTATTTCTACCACTCAGTTTCTCTATCTACTGTATTTGCTTCTGTTATGGTGGTTTGGGGAAACCTGCCATTTTACAGTCTTCAGATTTGGCAACATTATATTCTCAAAGTTAAGGCTTTTCAGTAAGAATAAAGAAAATTTTCTTGTTAATAAATACTGCAATAATTTCATATTTATTATGTGTGACTTTGGACAGTGGAGTTCTCCCCAGCAAGAAAATCAATTTCGCCATATTCTACAAAAGGTCTGGTAATGATTTAGGATTTACCTAATGCTGATGTGAATCTGGAATTTCCTGTGAGCATCTACTCCATCACAGTTCTTGGGAAGAGTATCAACCTGCAGAGCGAAGGGTGCTTTCCTTTCTTTCTTGGGAAGGATGTTGTATTTCAGGGATGTCTAAAATAAATTGAAAAAAATCCTTTATCTTTGAACTCAAATAGTTTTGTAATCTTTTCCAGATGACTCATAGCTTCCCTAAACATACATTTCTTTTTTTTAGTTTGAAATTTAAATTTAACTCTGCGACTTTTTCTCCCCTTTGCAGCATCCCGTAAACTCTGGGAGTCTCACCTGGAGGTAGACACATCCTGACCCTGACACTGTTGTGTTGTACTCCCCTGGAACCTCTGGCAACCCGACCTCCTGCAGCAGTAGGCGGTTGGTGTCATCTAATTGGAATTCTTCAGAGAAGGTCTCTGAAGATTTGATGGTGACCAAAGTTGCATTCTCGTTTTTGGTAAAAGTCGCTGCTCCATATTTGGCAAGGGCTTGGAGGGCTACCACGGTATCCTGAAAAAAGGATGAGTACAGAAGTTATAGGAGAAGAAGGCAGCAAATTTACACCGGATGTAAACCATATCAACACTATTCTCTTTACACTGGATGTAAACCATATCAACACTATTCTCTTTACACTGGATGTAAACCATATCAACACTATTCTCTTTACACTGGATGTAAACCATATCAACACTATTCTCTTTACACTGGATGTAAACCATATCAACACTATTCTCTTTACACTGGATGTAAACCATATCAACACTATTCTCTTTACACTGGATGTAAACCATATCAACACTATTCTCTTTACACTGGATGTAAACCATATCAACACTATTCTCTTTACACTGGATGTAAACCATATCAACACTATTCTCTTTACACTGGATGTAAACCATATCAACACTATTCTCTTTACACTGGATGTAAACCATATCAACACTATTCTCTTTACACTGGATGTAAACCATATCAACACTATTCTCTTTCAACTGAATTACAATTCAGTTCATTTCTGGTTATAAATAATGAACTATTCTAGGTACTTTGGGGGAAATTTTAAAAAGTTTCCTCATTCAAGTAGTTTACAAGATACGGAGATAAGACTCAAATGTTTGACACAAGCACAGGCTATTTCAATAATTTATAAATTTATGTAGTAATATTTGTTGTAAAGAGTCAGAGAAGACAGAAGAAAATATGGACTAGAATAGTAAAAGAAGACTGAAGAAAGTGAGAAATAATATTATATCTGAATAGCGAGGAGGGTTTATGTGGACAGAAGGGAGGCATCAGGGGGTACCGGGGTAGAGAATGTTCTACATAAAGACACGGAAATGGCTGTGGGTCGATTCCAGAAAGAGCAAGAGGATCTGCCTAATTAAACTAGTGCATTCGTGTTTACTGGGGAGAGGAAATATTTTGGAGAAAATCTTAGATAATTTTAGGCTTTGGATGAAAAAGATTTATTTTCTCAGGGAAGTATTCCCATGAAAATATTGCTTTGGGAAGATTGACGTACTTGCGCTGTTGGGGGGACACTGAGGAGAGAAGACATGAGAGACTGTAAAGAGGGAAGAGTAGTAATCCGGGGGCAAAATAATAAGGCCGGGACTCGTTTAGTGATCAAGGAATGGAGAAGGTGTGAGTGAGAAATATTGACTATTCAAGTATTCAACTCCTGCAATATGATTGTGTCTAGGTGTGTGTAAATATATTTATTTTCCCTCTTAGAGTCTCTCCACAGACCTGAGTGGAGGAGAAGCCCCCATGGGGGTTTTGTTGCTTGGTGACCCATTTCACAATACGTGATGCTGCAGACAGGTCCTCTGAAGACGGAGAGGGTTGCACCGTAAGAAGGGCAAGAAGTGCGTAGGACGCCATCTCCACTTCAACAGAAGGAGCCCGTGGCTGATGAAAGACTGTCCCAGCTTCTTGAAGTTTCCTGGGATGTTCCCAGTGCATTGAATCCTCTTTGAAAAGGAAAAGGGGTAGAATCTTCAGCTTAGAGAATGGTTTCAAAATCTGATTCATGAATGAGGATTATCATTAGATCTCACCTAATGAGTTGACATAAATGAGTTGACAAAAAAAAAAAAAGAAAAGTGAAAGTGTTAGTTACCATCAAGCAAATCTTTGCCAAGAAAGTAAATTAAGGTTCCAACTAATAATCACAGTGAGTCTTTGTGTCTGTCACATACTTGTGTGACATTAGAAGTTGAGCTGTATGGTCTATAATGTGTGGATTGATGAAATGGTCCAGGTTATGTGAGCTCGGTAAAGGGACTGTCCCTTCTTGTGATCACTGGTAATTGTTAGAAGTGAATTTTGCAGTAGCTGTGCTTACCTTCCTTCACAGCATCTCTGACTAGTGATTCAAGTAGCTCACTTCGCTTGGCCTGATTTCCTGCTAGGGCGAAGGCATAGGCCAATAATGCCTTGGTATAGGTAAGACTTCCTTGGGCCTCCGAGATTGAGCTCCAGGCCATTTCCAGGCAGAACAGAGCATTGCGAACAACACTGTGCTATTAAGAAGATGAAAATCTATCCTCAAATTGCAGAACCAGGCTAACGAACAGTCCCCAGGCTGTCCCCAGATTAAAAACTTTAATGTGCCTGCACAACAGCACAGTTCTGACCAGCGAATAGTTTCCCTTGCAGCTTCCAAAAGAACCTAGTCCTTTACATTCCAGTGAAATATACCAAAATTAAATATCATAAAAACCACAATTAATTTTCCTCAGGGATTTATGATTCTATGATTTTTACTCCTTACATTTGGGAAGGAGGTACATGGAATGAGCTTGTACATACTGTGACAGGCAATGGCATCTCCAGCAGAGCAATGGTGACGTAGGCAGAGAGTGTCACCTCATCGTCCACTCCACCCTGTAAGGATCAGAGGCAGAGACAATCACACACTCCAGTATTCATCAGCCAGAGTGCGCCAGCTCTCCTCCCCTTTGGCATCTTCTCCAGATTGTGTGCGTGTGCGTGCATGTTTGTGTGCGCGCGCGTGCGTGTGTGCATGTGTGTGTGCGCGCGTGTGTGCGCACGTGTGTGCATGTGAGGATCAGAGGCAGAGACAATCACACACTCCAGTATTCATCAGCCAGAGTGCGCCAGCTCTCTTCCCCTTTGGCATCTTCTCCAGATTGTGTGCGTGTGCGCGCGCGTGCATGTTCGCGCGCGTGCGTGTGTGCATGTGTGTGTGCGCGCGTGTGTGCGCACGTGTGTGCATGTGTGTGTGTGTGCTGTATTGTTGATATTGTTGACTTTCCCATTTCCTCCTTTACCCTAAAATTCTTGAGTCTGTCTCAAATCACCTCCCCTCACTTTTAATAATAGATTGTTTAAACACTGTTTTCATTCAATAAAAAACTACTAATTGATTGCTAGATTTCAAGAGCTTTAACATCCACCATCCTTCTTTAACGCTATGTCATCAGGACTCAGAGACTCAATAGAAGCATCATTTCTCTTACATATCACCATCTTCAGGGAGCAGAATACATTGGAGAAGGCGTCACCTTAATAGCATTGTTTAGCAGTGATCCAGAGCGTTGGAAGCACCCATTTTCCTTTTGTTTCCGTGAGAGCCAGGTGAAGGCATTCATGATGTGTGAGCTCTCCACGAAGATGTATGACTGGGCTTGAGCAAAGGACTTGAGCACAAAGGCAGTGAGCCTGTCCAGTAAAAAAGAAACCGAAATGTGAGGACCACCTCACTCTAAGAGCTCACCTTGCGTGCTGGCTCCAGACATTAATCTTCTCAACTCAGTGCAGGAAATTGTTGGGGGGGATTGGTGGGGAAATGACACTTGAAAGCTGAATATTCTCTAGTTTGACAAACTTCTGAATTTTTAAAAAATCTTTCCACTTTATTGGCTTCCCCAGAGTTTATGCTTTTCGTGTGTGTGTGTGTGTGTGTGTGTGTGTGTGTGTAACATTGGTTGGAGCCTCCAAGCCTCCCGACCCTCAGAACTGAACTTCCTGAATGCGTTCTGATCTGACTACATCACAGTCTCTTTCTGTCCTCTCCCTCTCCTCCTCCTTTAATGCACATTGTAATACTTATTTCACCACTCTCTGCTGTGCTATCAGAGAGGGTGAGCTTTCGGATATGAAATGGAGAATTTTTAAAGACTAGCAATTTTCCATGGAAGAACCCTAGGTATTAGAGAGTAGCTATTTCTAGGACCCTGAAATATTATGCATCTGAAGAGAGCATCTGGACGCAGTTATCTTACCAAGTGTTTCCATGACTTTTACCATCGTGATCCCCAAAGGTGCTGTATGAACCATCGCTGTGCTTGTAATTCAATTGCCTTTGGTACCCTAAAGAGGAAGTTTTCATAGATTTATTAATAATTAGTGATTATAATGATTTATTAATAATTGGAAGATTATTAAGTTTTTCTCAACTCTGTTGAGGAATCACAGTGCAACTATTATTTTATTAAGCTGTTTCCAAGGCTTGATGATACCATTAAATTTTCTAGATGTATAGTGGGACATTTTATTGAAAATCACAGCAACAATGACTATCAAATCTTAACTAAAGCGATGCTAATTTGGGTTCACTAAAAGTTCAATGAAGGTTTCTCCTTTTGAAATAATCTCTCACCACTGATGAGGTGGCTGACGGCTTTGGACTTGATCTTTTCTGTCAGCTGCCGTGTCTCATTCAGATAGTTCAGAACATAGATGTTAGGGACAAAAAGAACCATATTCTGTTCTCCACAACCGTAGGGCATCCGGAGAAGATTCTGCAAGTTTTGCATTGCAGAGCCTAGTATATCACCTGGGGAGTGAAAGTTACAAAAAAATCAGAGGAACATAGTAATGGTTTGTGTTGGGCTAGGAAAATTACTAACCTACTGAGAGGCCAAATTACTGACAGAGGAAAGGATGAGAAAGCACAAAAGGCGAAGAAATGAGAAACAGAAAGGAAAATAGATGGAGAGAAAAATAAACAGTTCAAGGTGGAGAAAGCAGGGAAGAAACTGGATGGCATCTTTTCTTATGGGCCACATGTCTGACAAAACTGAACTGCCAGTCATTTGCAAATCTACTAGGAAACATTACCCCTTAGTATATAGCTTGCAGATGAGGGCCAGAGAGATGGCCTTTCTTACTTTCTGGGGTATATCAAGGCTTAATTTGTAACAGAACATCTACTCTTCCTCCTTCCCAACTGACACAGTGCAATCCCTGGCTTAATGCTCTTTCTCTCAGTACAATGCCTAGTGTTAGGAGCTTCATTAACCATGGACCGTGAGGCTCATGTGCTAGAATTATGGAAAGAGACAGCTGCTTCGCTTGGGCTGAGACACTCACCCAAAACTGAATATGTTGCCCTGGCAGATCCTTCAACCACATTTGAGGGAACTTTCAGTGACAGCTTTTCAGGCGCTCCAGTATCTAATGAAAGAAGAAATGCATATAAGGGAGGGGAAAATGGGAGAAATGTTCTATTTTGTTATGAATTTTTTTCCTCTAAATGTTCTATTTTTATTGTGAATATTTTTCCTCTCCAACCTTTTATTTCTCTTGGTTATTATATAATCTCTTTGATGCAATCAGAGTTTCTCCTAAAGCCATAATTACTCTCTCAGTGAAATTGATATTGATCATATACATTTAGCATGTATATATATTTGTGTTAAAAAAAGTCACATGTGAGGGCCGGCCCGGTGGCGCCCTGCTACAGTGCGCCGCTTGGGAAGTCTCTCAGTGAAATTGATATTGATCATATACATTTAGCATGTATATATATTTGTGTTAAAAAAGTCACATGTGAGGGCCGGCCCGGTGGCGCCCTGCTACAGTGCGCCGCTTGGGAAGCGCGGCGGCGCTCCTGCTGAAGGTTCGGATCCCACATGCAGACCGGCCGCTCACTGGCTGAGCGAGGTTTGGGGGCAACACTGAGGGTTGCGATCCCGTAGCCAGTCCCGGTCCGGTATGGGCGCGACACTGAGGGTTGCGATCCGTTGCCGGTCATGAAAAAAGACAAAAAGGGGAAAAAAAAAAAAGTCACATGTGAGCAGAGACTGTAAGTAAGTCAGGGAGTAAGATTTATAGATATCTTGGGGAAGATACTTCCAGAAAAAAGAAACAAAATAAAAATACTCCAGAGATTGGAGCATGCTGGGTGTATTTCAAGAGTAGAAAGGAGACCAGTGTGGCTGGAACAGGGTGAGTGGGGGAGAGATTCGTAGGATACGAAGTCAAGGGGGCAGGAAAGGTTCGTAGATGACATTAAAGACTTAGGCTTTAACTTTGAGGAATATGGGAACCCCTGAAGGGTTTGGGCAGAGGAGGGACATGATCCGACATATGCTTTAAAGAATCTCTCTTGCTGAAGGGGAACAAGTGGAGATGATCAGGAGACCAATCAGGAAGTTACTGAGATAGACCAGGAGAGAAAAGATCAGAGTAGAAGTGGATATGGTGAGAAGTGGGCAGGTTGTGGATACAATGGGAAGGTGGAGCTGATTAGATTTGTGAATGGGTTGGGTGTGGACTGTAAGAGAAAGAAGATCATAAAGGAGAACTCCAAATTTTTTTATCCCCCGCCAGTTGAAGAATGGATTTTCCATCATTTGAGATGGAGAATATTGTGGGAAGAGCAGGTTTGTTAGGACAAGCAGAGGTTCAGTTTTGAACATGCTAGTTTTGAGATGCTTACTAGACCTACAAGCCTTTAAGCGGAGATGGTGAGTGGGCTGTTGAATACATGAGTTTGCATTCAGGAAAGAGGTGTGAACCAAAGATATTAATTTTGTGGTCTCTGTTACTAGTTGTGGTTAAGGCTACGTGACTGGAAGAGGTTATCAAAGGATGCTTATAGAGAAGAGAGGAGATGTGTAGACCAAACATTATCCTCAAGATGATTCTAGATGGCACAGAGTTGAATTTTTTAATGGTAATTTTTATATGATTTTATTAGTGGCATTAGTAAAATATTGGTTTTCTGTACATGTTAGTGACCTGGGATTCCTTTTAAAATGAGTAAAAACATGAGTGCTTTTAATTTAATATTAATTGAATAATAAATATTACTAGTGCCACACAGATATTTCAATATTTTGAAACCATATTAGGAAGACCTTTGGGAAGCAGGTGTATCAGAAAGAATCCTGTCCTGGGGTCAACAGCTTTAGTTCTCATTATTAACCAAGAGCTTCTAGGAAAGTCTTTTAACTTCTTTATGCCTCCATTTTTTTTTACCCTTAAAATATGGTAGTATTAATAACCTCAATAGCATTTCCTCTTTATTCTTTTGAAGAAATTGAGCATCATTACAAGTGATTTTTCATCAGGAAAATATCATTCTTCATCAGATGTTTTTAGATTTGCACATGGAAGAGTGTAAAAGGATTTTTTGTCTTGTTTTGTTTTTTCAGAGGAAAGCATGCTACAAAGGACATTCCACAATTATATAATCTGGCAAGAGGCTTAATATAAGAATTCTTTTTTTATATACTTACCTGATGCACAGAGCAGTGTATTGAAAGTTTCCTCCTTTTCTATTCCTTCAGGCTTTATATTGAAGGGGAAAAAAAATAAAAAAGTAAAGTGATAATGAATGTATGGGAGTAAAATTAATCACTTTAAAGTAGAGGAGAAAATGTTAGTGAAAAACTGAATTGTAGATACATCTATATTCTTGGGACTGAAATGTCCCTGTCACATACATATTACATAAAGCTACATTTTATAATAAGGCTGCTGAGACTCAGAGATAGCACACTCACGTACCTCAACTATTAATGGCTTGACTACAGTGTCCTTCAGTTCGGGAATTTGGACTTTAGGTGCCTCATTGCTGCACAGCTTCTGAGATGGCAGGACTTCCACTGTAGCTGTGAAATTCACCTTTCCTGGGAAATAAGGTTCTTAATGAGTTAAACAGTGCTTCTGTATTGAATGATTTCCTCTTTTAAGTTTTCCCAGTATATCTAATGGTTTTCTTCTTCTTGATCAGTGTAAAGGAGAAGAAACATGTACATTCATGTGCTGCATAACAAGATTTCGGTCCATGATGAACTGTGTGGTAGTCCCATAAGACTGCGATGCCGTATTTTTATTGTACCTCTTCTACGTGTAGATATGTTTAGATACACAGAAACTTACAACGTGCTACAATTAATATCCTACAGTATTCAATATAGCAACATGCTGTACAGCTTTGTAGCCTAGGAGCAATAGGCTCTTCTGGCTATATCATCTACATTTGTGTGAGGACACTCTATGATGTTTGCACAATGACAAAATTGCCTAATGACACATTTCTCAGAAAGTACTGGTCATTAAGAGATGCATGACTGTATGGGGGTCAGAGTGGAAAGTAAATCATCACAACATATAAAGTGGAATTATTTAACAGCTTCACCACTCACCCAGTGACTTTGGAGTCACAACCCAGGACACGGTTTTCTGCCTATTTTCACAGACACAGTGAGATTCTTCATTCATCTCTGCTGGGACAGCCAGGAACGCAGAAGAGACCACCAGCTGCACACTGACCTGTCCCCCACACCCAGCCACAAGTGTGTAAAAGAACATAGGCAGAGGGTCAATAGCAGGAGAAAAAAGCTGAGAGGGACAACTGTACTCGTCCTGAAGCTTTGAGAAGTTCGAACAAGGTAAATCCCACCAAATACTTTGTAGTTTAGGTGTTTGCAATAAGGAAATTAAAAAGCTGGCTTAAATTAAAAAGAAATTAGGATAATTGCTTAGGATTTAAGCTTGTGCCAACACAAAGAAGAGATGTCTTCCTTAGGGCGAAAAAATGAAGTAATAGGGTGGAAATAATGTCTGAATTTAGCAATACACAGATATTGAGGCCTGACTGAATATAACCTTACTGCCTTAGACCTGTGAGGTAGGTTTGCTCCTAGTCCCTGTTCCATTTCAAAATTAGGATACATCATATTCAGTTCCGATTTCCTAGGAGATCACCTAGGAGACCTAGGTAATGCATGATGATTACATTTTTCCTTTCTAGTTTCACTCACTTCCAGAGTGCACTCACTTACCTGAATACAGTAGGACAAATAGTTAAACACAGTGGCTTTGAGTGTGAAGGTTTCTCCTCTCACCACAGAATATGGGAGAGTGAGTTCTAGGAAGAAGGGCTGGAAGGCTTGAAAAGAGATGATGGGGGAAAGGCCCAGCCCTGTGGTTCCAGACAGGCAGAGTGCACTGGCCTTCCACTCTGTGATGGTGTCAGGGACCTTCACTGCCAACTCACTTCCACCTGTTGAACTAGTAAAGGGGAAAAGAGGAGGAGAGTGATTGAATCTCTTTTGTAGCACAAACCATAGCTGATCCTAGAACATGATAACTCACTAAACCAGTATTAACGCCAAGCTTAATCTAAGGTTTGGTGCTAGTGAGGTCGCTGAAAGTCTCTTCCTTCCTTCCTTCCTTCCTTCCTTCCTTCCTTCTTTCCTTCCTTCCTTCCTTCATTTTAAGGGGTAGGGTAGCCTCCAGCTTTCTATTATTTTAGTTATCTCAGGACCAAATTGGAAAAAAAATTAGTATTGTTTAGCTATGATGAATTGTGGACCTAAGTATTTACCAGAAAAGAGTGAAACAGAACTGAGAGGATCAGGAACCAAAGACAGCACCAGAGTCATAGAGCAGGATTCAGATCCTCTCCTAAGCTAAACTGCAGGCGATGCACAACTTACTTAAGTACCACCAAGTCCCAGATCCAGGTCTCAGGAAAATACTTCCGGACTGTCTCTTTCACTTGCAGAGTCTGAACTTCTTCTCTTGGGTTGTAAGCCACTCCTGCAGCAGCAGTGACTCCATGGACCCCAGGGGATCCAAGTAAAACACCTTGTGAAGCTGTTATGGGAAGAAAACACACAGGCCCCAATGTGAACCTCTTTTTTTGTCATTCGTCTCTTATAGCTGCCTTATTTCTCAAGAGGAATAAGGCCATTTGCTTAGGGAATGTTCATTACTGGAATAATGTAACGTACCAGCTTGTTAATTTGTTCACTTATCTATTTGTCTGCTTCTGTTGCTTCTCCAAATAGAGTCTAGAGGTAAGTGCGTTTTTCTCTATAATAGAAGTTAATGTAGCTTTAAGATGGTTATTCAACTGGCTTTGGGAAGGATAAAGAGTAATTTAATATACCACCTAGTGCTTTTACACTGAAATGATGGTCACATGTCTTCCATTTGCAGTGAGAATCAAACAAGAGAAATGGATATTAGCCGGAAAGTAGGATTTCAGGAATCCTACTTTGTTTTTACAATGAATGAAATGTGGAGATATAAACAATAAACAATAGGATACAGTAAAGCAGGTGTGACAGTCAACTGGAAACTCAAGAAAGGAAAGAGAATCAACTTCAGTTTGGCCAGAAAAGACTTCACCGAGGGCTGTCCGGTTAGTTCATTTGGTTAGAGTGTGGTGTTAAACACCAAGGTCAAGGGTTCAGATCCCCATAGGGGCCAGCCACCAGAAAAAAAAAAAAAAAGAAGAAAGAAAGAAAAGACTTTATCAGAGTGAAACTTAAGACGATCATTGATGGATAAGAAGCAGAGGAGGATGGGGAAGGCATTCCAGACAAAAGGCTATAAAAATATATTCACAGAATGAGGAAGGTATGCTTCAAAATGATCATGAGGATCTATACCCCTCTAGAGTGCAGTGTCTATTTTGGGGGTGTGTTTAACATAGCTGAGTAAACAGTAGGTGTAATTATATAATAAAACACCATAAACATCATGACAAATTATATCTGTTCAGGCAGGAGTTAATTAGCTTGATTAAAAAAAAGAAAGTGCTATCCAGAGATCAGAGGATATACATACAATCTTCATATATTTTTACTATTACCTTTACATTTCTTGTTATAATATTATTATATCTTCTATATCTTCTGCTCTCTGGAGTATTGGTTTCTTAATATAATTATATGTAAATATTGCATTGTAAATATGTATATATATAACATTTATAAAATAATAGGGTTGATCATGCTCTTTTAAAATCTTTTTTTTTTTTTTTTGTCTTTTTTCGTGTCCGGCAACGGATCGCAACCCTCAGTGTCGCGCCCGTACCGGACCGGGACCGGCAACAGGACCGCAACCCTCGGTATTGCACCCTCACCTCGCTCAGCCAGTGAGCGGGAACCGGTCTGTATGTGGGATCCGAACCCCCAGAGGGAGCGCCGCCGCGCTTCCCAAGCGGCGCACTGCAGCAGTGCGCCACCGGGCCGGCCCCTAAAATCTTGACTATGATAATTCTATGAATTCTAGCAGCAGTGACTATGTCTGAGAAATAAGTGACATGAAAAAGCATATTGAAAGGCGATTAACCTCTCGCAGAATGCAGGCTAGACTGAAGTGGAAAAGGACAGGAGGCAAAGAAGGTAAATGTGGATGGTTTTTCAGTAAGCTCATTATGAAACGATGAGTAACAGAACTAGATGATATAACTGAAAATGAGGAAGAGAGAATGGATACTGACAAATACCAAAGGAAAAATTTGTGTAAAATATTGCAGATTATTTGAGATAAGACTATAATGATGGTACCCTGAATTTTCAGGCTTTCTGAATTATTCCATTGACATATTTTCTCTTAGGACTGGAAAAAATATATACAGTTCATATTGAGGAGTATGAAAATCAATAAACAGTGCTTTTCAGTTTCTTTTTAACAAAAAAAAATGCCATTATATAAAATCATAATTCGATTTTTAAATTTTATGCTCATGACCCCTCAGTGAATTTGGTGCTGTGATTCTGACTTTAGATACAACTATTTAAGCCTCTAAAAGGTTAACAGAGTCTCTGAATTTTCAGAGTCACATAGTCATAGCAGATAGGGGCGTGATGAGAAGTTGTTCCTTAGTTATTAAAACAGAGCTTCTTTTTTCACTGTACAGAGTTCAACTCTTTTTTTTTTTTTCCGACTAGAATGTTACCCCTTGTCTTCCCAGGTAAATAATCTACTGTATTAAAATACGTGTTTATTCTTTAAAACAAAAACAAAAAAAACACCTTATACTGCTACTGTCATTTCTTACTAGACAATAAGATTAGTAGACACTCGAGCATGGAAAAAAATTTTCTCTAGGCCTGATAGCAGCAGCAAAGAATGCTCAGAGTTAGAATCTTTTCAACTATTCCTCATTTTTAGGTATATTTAAAACACACAATGAGACCAAAAGCTGAATTATTCTATTTTGTCCAGTATATCAAAAATCACTTTGATTTCCACAAAAAGAAACAGTATGACAGAGGCAATTACTATCCACATGATCCTTTCCATTTCTCAGCCTCCCTTGCAGTGTGAGCAGAAATACGGGCAGAAGTGGTCTGAGCCACTCCCATTGCTGGCCATGAAAGTCATGTGCAAATCTACCCCTTCTCCCCCATGGCGTGATCCTGAAAGGCACGCTGAAGAGGGAAGGGTCAGCAGATGAAAGCAGACTGGTTATCCTTTTCTCACTGTTTGGCAGAGAGCTATTCTGAAGCACTGCTGTACTTACAAGTGGGTTTTATGTGAGCAAAAGTAGACGGTCATATGCTCAGCCACTGAGATGTGGGGATTGGTTTGTTACTGCAGCACAACCTATCGTAACTAGTTAAGGTACTGAATCCACTTGGGGGTTAGGAGGATCTGAAGTAGCAAAACTATTGAAGGCTAGGACAAAAATGTAGTCAATTTTGATGTCAGACAGAGAGAGAGAGAGAAAGAAAGAGAGACAGAGAGAGACAGAGAGAGAGAGACAGAGAGACAGAGAGACAGAGAGAGAGAGAGAGAGAGAGAGAGAATAGCACTAAGTGCTTAGAGATACTATTTTGGGGGTGATGTTATATGAAGATAACTTGTCAAGAAGTTGCTGGAGTTATAAGATCCAATACTTAGAAAAATAGCCTTTTATTTCAATCAAAACCAGTAAAGCATAATTTTTCTTGTATTTATTCCAGTAGACATATAAGTTACATCCTTACCTGTTACATAGGCCATAGGCGCATACGAGTGAGGTGGTTGACAAAAATGTGGCTTACGAATTTTTGAGTTGGTGAATATGCTTAATCCTGCAGACTGGAAAAATATTCATTGTTAAGGCATAGTGGCAAACCAACGTTGAGACCAAAATTAAGTTCCTGAACTTGCCTTGTGCTTCATCATTTTACCCATAGCTCCTGAGATCATCATGAAAATTCAACACAGTAAGGAGGAGTTATTCTATAAGTATGAAAATGGAGTCACAGAAAGTCAAGTTTGTTGAGCGAGTGAATGGGAGTTGGAATTAAAAATCTTCTGATTTCTATTTCTAAATATTGTCTGGTATACTCTGATGCCTCTTTAATTATTATTTTTTGTGCCCAGAAAACTAAGTATTTTAGCTTTAGGTGTTCTATTCTTTTCCCTCACAAAACAAATACCTATATTTATATATATATACAGATAGATAGATAGATCTCCTTATTGCTTTATTGCAAAGAGTAATTTTTTTGTTTGTTTTTTGCCATGTAAAATTGTAGGGTTGCATATTAGACGTTTTTCTTTGAAATCTTAGTACACTTTGCTTTGTTTATGTTTTATTAAAAGATATGCCTTTCCCTGAATACTATGCTCAACTCATTCCTTTTGTGATTTGTCCTTTCCTCTTTTCTTTCTTAGTTTTTTTTTTTTAACTATATTGAATGTCCTCATCCAAAACACATAAGCAGGTGTCCCAAGTAGTCTGATTCCTAGAGTTCACCTGTTCTCAATTTCCTTCTTCAATATCAGTCATAGAAAAATACTACTTGCTGCCTTATCTCAGAGTATACCTGGGAAACTGTGGACTCTCTCACGGTTGCCAGTGGTGATTGTGATATGGAATAGGAAGAAAAAAACAAGAAGTAATGTTTAATGATCAAACAGCTAGTTAATCAACCTAAAGAGTCTCCTTCCACCCCTCTACCACATGACTTATCATTCTGGAGGCAGATCTCGAGGAGAAAAATGACGTACGTTTTCCTCAAGGTATAGCAAGTTTTTAGTTCTTTTTGATAGTGAAAAGATTTAATTTCACAATGCGGATAAACTCTTCTTTTGTAACTTTGCTTAGTTATGGTTAATCCTAAGAATATACATTTTAAAAACATGCTCACATTTCTAACACAAGTTTTGTTCATCTTTTCTTAGTAAAAGGCTACCTTCAGCTTTCCTGAAATTTTACTGCCTAAAGGTCAGGGTTAAAATATTGCACTTTATATATTTAATCATTTATTTATTCAACAAGTATTTATTGTGCAAGTTACTACTGTGATGGTTGCCCACAAGGCACTTGCCTTTCCAATATTTTCTTTGTTCTTCTCACATGTTAGAATCTCTAAGAGTCTCTGAGGGAAATATGACACTAGTAAGGAGCTCTGGGATCAATTTAGTTAAGGTTTGGGGACCTAAAAATAAACCACTTGCTGAGTGGTTTGCCAGACAAATTCATGTTTGAACGTCTATATACAAAGTTTTTATGCCTCTGATGTTCCAATATTTTTTTGTTACTTGCTGTTTTGTTGGGGTAGAGAGGATCAGATCCTGGAACTTGGAAGCCCATTGGTTCTCTGTTATCAAAGGCTTGGAAATCAATTTTGGTTATGTTTTTAGGAAGAAGAGTTACCTGGAAGATACCGTGAACATCCTCATCACCCAGGGCCTGCTTTGGTGTGTAAATGATTCCATTGTGGGTTATGTCTCCTGCGTTGATGCATTCTTCAAAATCAGTACTCTCTGGATGTCCAAATCTGTCATAAAGAAGACTATCCTCTGGTGGCAGCGAGTGATAGACCTGTAAAAACAGGAGAACAAAGGGAAGACCTTTCTTATAGATTTAAAAATTCTTTAGATGGGGCCATGTTCAATACAGGATTTAAAAGACTATGGTGTTTATTTCACATTTCCACACTTACATTATTAAAAGCGACACAGAGAATCACGGAAAGATAGTATTGGTCATGGGTCCTAATCATTTTGTGGTGCAAAAGAAAGTACTATAGAGAGAGATGAAATGAATTGATCAAAATCTCAGAGCCCATTTTAGTTGAGTAAAAACAAAGTCCAAGTCTTTGTCTCCCTACCGAATGCCTCCTTTTAAAAGGAAGCAGAAAAGCTGGACATTACAAAGAAGTGTCATGAAAGAATAAAAGCCACTCATAGTCCCATCACCTAGAAACAAGCTCTGTACATACTTGACCCATTTCCTCCTAGGGTCTTACCAAGTTTTCTTCTAAGTCTACTATTTTAGGACCAAGCTCAGCTTGAGAAAAAAACAGAGGTAGAGGCAACTTAGAAATAAATCAATTCTAGATCCGTTTTAGCCCAGAGCCTAGTAAAGGCCACCCCCTCAGTTACGCAGTGCTCAGGCCCTTGTACACACATCGGGCTTCATGCAGACCTCCTCATCTGGCTTCTGTCATCCCTTCTCTGAGTTACTCTAATAGTTTCCTAACTCTTCCCATGCTTTCATTCTTGCTCCCATATTCTTGGCAGCAAACATTATCTTCTTAATAGATGAATCTAAACTGTCCATTCTCCTGCTTAAAGCTCCTCAGTGATTTATCATTGCATTGACTGTCCACTCCAACTCCACACACAGTGAGCAGAGCTTGCCATAGTCTTTCAAGTTTTCCATTCCCCCAGCAGCCTCTACCACCCTCCCCTCTTAACACTGCAGCTTAAGTCATTCCCTTTCTAGAACACTCCAAACTTATTCTTCACCTTGAAGCTTTTGGGCATGCTGCTTCCATTCTTTTTCATACCTGCCCCTGCCCCTGCATGACCCTCCAACCTAAAGAGACTCCCCGAATCACTATTTCAGAAATTGCTCAATTTCTTTATTCTTTATCTCAACATTATGTTTATTCCCTTTAGAGTACTTACCAGAATCTGGAATTATTATGTGTCTATATGTTTTTGTTGCTTATTTGTTTTAATATCTCACAAGATTATAAGTCTAAAATGGTCAAAGACCAAATCTGGAGTGTTCACCATTAGTTACCTTGGTCTCAGCACAGTGTCCATTCTGTAGTCAAGATGCAGTGAATATTTTTAAAATAAATAAATGGAACACGAAGCCAGTAAATTATAGGGCCCTTTTGAAAGTGCTTCATTATAAGAGACATTTTAAAAGACAAGTGTGAATAGAATAGAGACTCTCTTTTGTCCACACTTAAAACCAGTGAGAAAGTGCCTGGATTTTAGGGAAAGCTTAAAAAATCTGGCATTTCACATGATACCTTGAAATGTGGTGGGTTAGAAAGTAGCACTGGAAGAAATTTGGTTCATATTTCACTTCTAAAATATATTTTTGGCATGCTTTCTCTATAAATATTTAAAATATCCTAGTTGTGGTTTCTTCATTCATAAAATTAAGGTAATAATACTCACTCCAAGAACTGTTATGCATTTCTTCACTCATTAGAAATGTGTTGTGCACCTGTCATACATAAGAAACTGTGCTAGGCATGGGGAACGTAGTGGCAAACCAGTTTGCTCCCTCATTAAGAATACAACAGAATAAAATGACATGATATATGTAAGGTACTTTGTGCAATGTCTATTTGTTGTGAAATTACATTATGCCTGTCACTCTGAAGAACTTGTCCTTTGCAGTTATAATATCCAACTTGCAAAAATGATCCAACAGAATAAAATGACATGATATATGTAAGGTACTTTGTGCAATGTCTATTTGTTGTGAAATCACATTATGCCTGTCACTCTGAAGAACTTGTCCTTTGCAGTTATAATATCCAACTTGCAAAAATGATCCTATCATGTGAGCATTTTGTGGTATACAGTATTGAAACGGGACTCACTGATTGAGGTGAGAGCTCCGCTTCAGGCTTCATGAGAAGCACACTCTGGTCTACTGCACGGAGGGCGCAGAGGGAGACAGGAGTGGCAGTGACCGCCAGGCGGGCATCGGAGGCTGGCAGGCCCCGGGCTGGGGAGAAACTCAAATTGACCTGTAAAGAGGGTAGGATTATAGCAGCAGCTTTTATAATTATTACAGTCTCAAACCTCTCTTCTACTCCAGGCTAAGCCTAGCCTTTTCCACTCTTCCTTTCTCTTTATCTGTCTTAGATCAAAATTGAGATGAACCATCCTAGGAACTACTATTTAAGCATCTCTGGAATCACCTGGAAATGTGGTTCCAGTTAACTCGTTTCCCACTTCTTATATAATTAGTGAAACAGAAATTGATCTTGATCACATTGAAAGAGAATCCTGAGTGGGATTCAGGATTGAAAACATACACAGTAAGAGAGACACATACCTTGTTAATGCTGACCTGTCCCTGTGCAGTGTTTTTGTGATAAAAGTGTGTAGTTTGCATGGTACTGTGAAAAATCACACCTTACCCCTGAGACCAGCCAGCTGAAGTCTCCTCCAGTTGGCAGTGTAAGTCATCTGAAACTGTAAAGCAGTGTAGTACTGTTTATCACGATTGGGAATTTAGTGGGCCATTCAAAAAATCAAACATCTCTTATACATCCCAAGAGTTAATTAGTTCAGAAAATTCAAACAATTGTGAAAAAGAGCAAAAAGAACAGAATAATGGAAAATTGTGCAGAATCTCTTGTAGAGATTTGATTCTTCTTTTGTGAGTAGAAATTCATTGGTAGTGAATCTATTTGTTCCTTCTGTTTATGTAGACATTTCTTGAGTAGAATCTGAGTTATATTCCAGTTATACTGTAATGGCATCAGGTAACTTTCCAGATTCTTGAACTGAAAACTGACTTGGATTGGAATGAAATGTCAGCATCTTTAACTAAATAACATTGGACTTGGGTTGCTGAATTTGACCATGACAATCCTATGTGGTCTTCTGAATTAATGTAGTAGTTTGGAATCATGTACCATAAGACACATATGAAAAAATAAATCATTCATTACTTATCCTCAAGATGCAGTACTAGTGTTCATCTCTATAATTCAGTATACTTATGAAAGCTCTGCTTATGGAGAATTCTGTTTTCTACATGTTTATTTTTATCTTTAGAAAATTTAAGTTCATTAAAATATGTTTGTGTATGCCCACATCAAGTGAACAAGCATATTATTTGGGATTATAATCAATTGAATATACTATTAACCAAGAAGTGGACATGATAGAACATGTAAAGTGTTTTACTGATATGAAAACCAAACAAAACTTTAAGGCATATTTTGAAGGAGTCTATACCTATATTAATCAATGTTATCCTTTATAAATACTTATATTCAGTTGAGAATAACAAACAAAAAATCTAAACCATTACATAATATTTATGTGTACTCTAAATCTGTTGTCATTAAGTGAAGAAAAAGGTATATGAATTTTGAATAGAAAATTCATATAACACAATTTTTCTCTGTCCCAACAAAGATTGAAAAAAAAAATTAAAAACGTATTGCTTGAAAACAACAACAAAAAACCCAACCAACGAACAACAACAACAACAACAACAACAACAACAAAAAACCCAACCAACGAACAACAACAACAACAACAACAACAACAACAAAAACAAAGAAAAGAAAAGAAAAACTAAGTGAATTGGTTTCAAGGGACCCATGGCTCAATCTGTGAAAACAACAACAAAAAACCCAACCAACGAACAACAACAACAACAACAACAACAACAACAACAAAAACAAAGAAAAGAAAAGAAAAACTAAGTGAATTGGTTTGAAGGGACCCATGGCTCAATCTGTTTTTTTTTTTTTTCACATTCTCAATCCACTAATTCTGTTTGCTCACCATCCTGCCAGGATGCCTAACTTCTAGGGTCCTTAATTTGTAACTTTAGTAGATCTACCCTTTTCTAACTTTCTGTGGTAGACAACTTTCTTCTGAAAACCCCATGGATATTCATTCATATTATTTTTCTCATTGCTTATCTTCACCTCTGATCAATGATAAGTTAAAAGGTATTTGACATGAAGTTCATAGACTTTTGCTTTTATGCTGAAGCTTTTGATGTTACACCGGGGTTGTCATATGTTTTGCTGAATCAGAAGCATTTTTCAAATTGGACTCTGAGGAGAAAAGTTACTCTTCTGCCAATTATGTTTTATAATACCTCTTTCATTTCAAGAGTTTGAAGAGAATACTGACCCACCAGAAAGAGACCACTGCTCCGCTGCTAGAACGAGTAAGGTGTGCTGAAAGCTGTAGCTTAACATGGCCGTTCCAAGATTTAACACACAACTAAATACCCGTGATGAACAGGAAAGGCACTGAAGCACGAAGCAGAAGTCTCTTGGAATACACAGGAGACCCAAACAGAATAGATGCTGAGCAATTAAACACCCTGTCCAGGTTTAATAGCATTCTTTAGTAAGATGGATTTGAAGATTTAGACCAGAATTCACTGTGTGTTTTTTTTCTTACATCATTATGTATTTAAAAAGATAATATTCACATAGTTCTCATGGCAGAAATGTTAACTTGCTATAAACATACATTGTTTTACTCTCCATAAAGTACATGTTAAAGAGTCATTCTAGGTATATTTTTAAAAAGGTATCTGAACTAGGCAGGTTCTATCGGATTGCTAATGTTAAGATTCTGTCACCAGAATAGTAAAAAATCTGATAAACAGCACCAAATTCTGTTGTGATAAAATTTATTTATATGTGTGCTTCATACTACAGTTTTGTGTTCTTTAAAAATTAAAAAAAAAGATCTCATTTGCACCTTTGGTAGATTTTTACTCTGTAATCATTAGAGTATCCAGGTTATGTTTCTCAAAAAAGGGTACATATATATATATATATATGTATCCCTGTTCTGTATTATTAAGCTGGACTTAAGCTCACAGTAACTTACTGGTTTCTGCGTGGTACATAAAGGTGAGCTGGGAGTGTGATGCGATAATATTGACACTTTGTGGAGCATCATTTTAAATAAAATATTTGAGTGACAAAACATTTTACAATTAAAACTATTACAGGTTTAGAATGGAATTGATGTTGTACATCCCTATGAATTTTATGATAAGACAGGAGACTAAAAAAATTGTGCTTGTGACCACTTACTTTGGACATCACCATTAGACATCTCAGGGTATGACATCTCTCTCTGCCTTTAGAGGCACTTTGGAGGGAAGTTTCAGGAGCACTGTGTGACAGTCTTTTAATGTATATAACTTAAAGTATATATATAAATATATATATATAAATATATATAAATATAAAGTATATATAAAGTATATATAAAATAAAATGTATAGTTTTCCACATTTCAAGAGGGGAGTTGAGTAAAAGGATGAATTTAAAAAAAAATCCCACCTTGTTGGCAAAACAGTTTTCAATCTCGAGTTTGTCAGTGTCTGCAACAATTTCTCCATCAGGTAAAACAGTATAAACAAACAAATGAGCAGTAGGAGCAATATCTGATTCCACTTGAAAAGAGAAGGAAAATGTCCCTTTCACTAGAAAATAAAGTTCAAGATAATACATTAGGAACAGAATTTTTGATTAAAGGGATTCTCATATTATTTACCTTATTCATGTATGAAGCCCACCGACATAAGACTTGCCTTTATACCACTGTGCAGAGTAGTATTCAATAAATATATGCTGAACTAATGACAGTTTTCCTTAAAGATACAGGTTTAATTGCCCATTTCCTCTGCTTAAGTAGGAAAAAAACATTTAGTGCACTTCTCTATTTCTAAATTAAAAATATGTATTTATTAAGGCTGTAGTTGAGAGAGAAGAAAAGAGAGAACTTCCAGAAACCTTTTGTTACCTCTAAGATGCAAATCAGCACAATTCTTTTCCTGTGTGTAAAGGGAAATGAAAGAATGCAACCCTGTCTCTACCTTCAGTCATTTGCAATAGAGCAGAGATACAAAACACTGTGAGCCTCTGATTTTTATAAAAGACTCTGTGTATTTATCTTAGAAGTTACTTTCTATGTGAATTACCTGGTGCTTATGTAACGTACCCACTTGATTTTTTCCTTAGTGTTCTAAGTTTGGCCTTGGTAGCATAAAAGTCTTTAAAAACTACACCCTTCCTGCATCTATAAAAGATTTGATGGCAGCTTGTGGTTAATGTTGGCTAATATACCCTCCGCCAGGAAAGTAAAATGGTGTTAAAGACCGAGATACCCAAAATGGCACCTGAGAGTTTCTCGGAAAACCCCCACCCAGAAAAATCCCCCAGCTGCCAGGTCACCTTTCCGCACACGCAATTTTGCTGGGTTAATGTTGGCTAATATACCCTCCGCCAGGAAAGTAAAATGGTGTTAAAGACCGAGATACACAAAATGGCACCTGAGAGTTTCTCGGAAAACCCCCACCCAGAAAAATCCCCCAGCTGCCAGGTCACCTTTCCGCACACGCAATTTTGCTCCCCGTGAGAAAGTCCCAGCTCAGCTTAAACCCCGCTCGCTTCCCTCCCCTTCCTTCTTAGCCAATAGGAACAGTCCAGCTCAGCCTGACTGGATATAAAAGGCCCACCAGACTCTCCCGGCTGCTGCTCCCACTTTCGAGAGGGCGGCCCGCTGGCTCACTTTGCCTGCCTGATACACTTTGGTTGAGTCCCTGTCTCCTGGTGTGTCTTACTTTGCGCTCAGGCTGGGGTTCTTTCCTTTCAGTTAACCCGCATAAAAACAGCCGAGTCAAAATAAATTTAAAACAATAATACTAAAACCATATGAAGGTGAATTTCTGGAGCAGGCTAAAACATAGGCAGGAGTTAATTTTATTACAAAGCTGCAACAAAACAGTTATTTGGGGAGAGTACCTGAATGTATTATTTTCTTAGAAGTCAAAGACAAATGGAAAAACAACCATCTTATCATTAAATAACATTAAGCTTATTTTTTTTTTCAAAGAGACACTTCTCCTCACACCACCTCTCTAGTTACTCAATTCATATAGGATTTAAACTCTACTATGGAAACTAATTTTGAAGATATTGCTTCATAAGGCAGTTTGCTTTTCATGTTATTAGGAACAAAGTTACCTGCTCTAAAAAAATCAATATAATGTTCAATCACATAAAATCAGTAATTAAATGGAAATTTAGAGTGAATGTTTCAGATTTGAGTGGATGTATTCAAATTTTGTGTTTTTTTTAGCAGTAAAAAAAAATTAGTGAGAGATTTTATAGACCAAAAAGATGTTATAGACCTAAGAAGAATTTATGGTGAGCAGAATTTTAGAGTGGTGGATACTATATCTTTAGCATGGCCTTGACAGCCACATGCTCGATGAAAAGGGAAAGGCAAGGGAAAAAATGCTTTTATCTAGAAGTAGAGTTAGAAGAAATTTAATAGGAAGCTAATCTGAAAATCAAATAATTACAAAGTCTTTAATATTTTAAAGTAACACTAAAATCATTATTAATTATAAGGGATATTTTATCTTCTTTTTTTTTTTTTTTGAAGGCTGGCTGGTATGGGGATCCAAACGCTTGATCTTGGTGTTATAACACCATGCTCTTACCAACTGAGCTAGCTGATCAGCCAGCCTATAGGGTATATTTTAATCATGCTTTATATGACTATTTAAAGTAAAGGTTGTAAATTATTGAATTAAATGACTAATTAAAAGTCAGTTTTTATTTGGAAGCTTCTATAGGATGTTAGGGTACAATGTTTGCTTGATGCTGTGTTGAACTATTTAAATAAAAAGAGGTAAAGGGCAACTAGAAAAATAGACTGAGAGGAGACTTTTCCTTATCATAGGCTTTTACTAAATTGAGCAAGTTAAGACATCTTTCTAGGTAACAATTTTCCCACTTGCAAAATAAATAAATTGCCTATAGTAAGGATAATACCTTTAAGTTTTTGTTTAGCACTTTCACTCAGATTTTTAAGAAGGAATGGGATTTTTTATAACTTTTAAGTGCTTAAGCGGAAAAATACCGCCCAGTATCTCTACTAGACTATGAGCATCTTGAGGCATGTTTTATTAATGCTTTTATCCAAAATTCTTATTACAGAAATGTTTTAAGACAAGAAGATATACTCTTTGGATATAGTTATCAAGGGAAAACTTTTTCACAGTTTGGCTCTCATAAATTATAAAAAAGAAATATCCTATTCTTGATTTATGAATTAATTTAAAAATATTAATTATGTACCCACTGTGTGCTAGGTGCTAAAATAAAAAATGGTGTTTCAGAAATAAAAGATAAAAACATTCCAAACCTTAAAATACATACTCTTCACTTTTTCCTGGATATATTAACCCACCTTTTGGGTACAGGCATTATGATCTTTCTAAATGTGCTCTGTTAATAAAAGTTGCTTTAGTCAAATAACAACTCATAGATATTCAAATCAGTCAAGAAAAGAAAAGGAAACTTTAAATTAGAATACTTCCTTATGAGATTTAACCTGGGGACAACATGTAACAAGTAAATGGGCCAACTCTATTTATCTTTTTGTCAAAAAATGTACTTTTTTGTACTCATCTTTTCATGAAAAGTTAATTATTCTTACTAGGATGCCAGAAATTAATAAATATTTATGTTTCAAGGAAATCCAGAAGGAAAGTGTGATCTAAAATATAAATGTTACCAACCATCATGACCTAAATGATATTTAGAGAACACTCCACTTAGTAACAGAATACACATGCTAACACTTACCAAAATAAAACATATTTGGGGCCATAAAATATGTTTTCAATAAACTTAAAAGAATTAAATTCATATGTCCACAACAGCAGAAATATCTCTGAACATCTATGAAATATCTCTAAATAACTCATGGTTCAAAAAAGAAATCAAAAGGAAAAGTAGAAAATGTTTTAAACTGAATCAGGAAAGTGAAAGCATCACTTGTAAAAATATTTATAAGATGCAGCTAAAGCAGTTCCTAGAGGGAAATACATAATGATAAACACTTGTATCCCCAAACAAAAAAGGTCTCAATCAATGATCTCAGCTTCCTCAAGAAGAAACTAGAACAAAAAGGAAATTAAATATAAATTAAGCAGAATAAATAATTGATAAATATCAGTTGATGTCAATGACATAAAATCAGAAAAACAAAAAGAGAATCAATTAAACCAAAAACAAGTTGTTAGACAATACTTGTTAATCTTTAGCCAGATTTATCAAGAAATAAAGAGAACATACAAATTATGAGTATCTTAAATGAAAGAGGTGTTATCACTGTATAGTACAGACATTTAAAATTATAAATGAATATTATAAACTATGTTATGTCAATAAATTAGATGATTTAGAGAAATAACAAAGTCTTCAGTGACACACACTACCAAAAATCACTCAGTAACTATTAGCAAACCTAAACTGTACTTTATTCATTTTATTATCTTTAAATGAAATGAATTTGTAGTTAAAATCTTCTCACTAAGAAAATTCTGTGCCCAGATGGCTTTACAGGTAAAATCCATCAAATATTAAAAGCAAGGAAATACCAAGTCTTAATAAATTCTTCCAGAAAATAGAAGAGGAAGGAATATTTTTAAGCTAATTCCATTAGATTTGTTTTACCTTAATATCAAATCCAGGCAAAGAAGAAAAAAACTATAGACCAATATCCCAATAATGAACAGAGATATACAAAATTTAAAAAAAATGTATCATCCTGAATGGGGAAAAGTTGAAAGCCTTTCCTTTAAGAACAGGAACCAGACAAGAATGCCCACTCTCACCACTCCTATTCAACATAGTGTTGGAAGTACTACCCAGAGCAATCATTAAAGAGAAGGAAATAAAGGGCATCCAAATTGGAAAAGATGAAATCAAACTGTTCCTGTTTGCAGATGACATGATCCTATATATTGAACAGCCTAAAGCGTCTACAAAAAAACTCTTGGAGTTGATAAATGATTTCAGCACAGTAGTAGGATACAAAATCAACACACAAAAATCAGTGGCATTTCTATTCACCAATAGTGAACATGCAGAAAGAGAAATCAAGAAAG
>NW_007729543.1:201658-202736 GCF_000696425.1 Galeopterus variegatus | reverse complement strand
CAACCCACACACTTACTGCCATCTGATCTTTGACAAAGGCACCAAGCCTATTCACTGGGGGCGGGACTGCCTCTTTAGCAAATGGTGCTGGGATAACTGGATATCCATATGCAGGAGATTGAAACTAGACCCATACCNTTTCGGTGATGGGCCATAATAATCAACCACATTGTATATTGACAAAATAAAAATTTAAAGGCAAAAAAAAATGAATGAATCCATTCATATATTAAAGGGATAATATACCATGATCAATTATTTTTTCAATTCCCAGAAATGCAGTGTTAGTTCAATACTTTTTAGTATTGTCACGGTAATTCATTATATTAATAAACTGCCAAAGAAAAAAAGATCAGCTTATTAGATACAAAATAAAGTTATTAAAAAAAAGAATAAGATGAAGAAATGCAGGAAGAAAAATAACCCCAAAGAAGGCATGAGTAGAAATTTATTTTAGAAATTAAACAGATTTTGCTGCATTATTAGTCATAATTTAATATAGATGTCCAAAGACAGTGCACTGATGAGAACACATATGTTTAAGAATTGGTGGAACATTTTGCAGTGAAGTTGTGGTATAGAGGGATATATAAAATTTCTTAAGTATTGATGGTTTAATAAAAAGCTGAATGCAAAACATTATGAAATAAATTTTTAAAACTATTTTAATGAGAATTCTTGGAAAAATAACTTGAAAGCTAACACAGATTTTGGCACCTGGAAGTGGAATTCTACATTTACAAATACCTGAAAATGTGAAAGTGGTTTTGGAATTTGGTAATGGGAAGAGTCTGGAAGAATTTTGAGAAGCATAAAGAGTAACAGCCTAGCTTGCTTTTAACAGACTGTTAGTAGATATAGGGACACTAAAAAGTCTGCTAGGGAGGACTCAATGTAAAGTAAGAAGCAAGATAGAAAAGACATGCACTATCTTAGGGAAAACATAAATTGTTATGAACAGACTCCTAGTAAAAACAAAAGTATGTAAAGTGAAAGTACTGCCAGTGAGGGCTCTGAAGGAGACTGAAGAAAAGGGGATTCTGGGTATATAGAGGCAGGAAGTTTAGTTGAATTGTGT
>NW_007729543.1:192433-200520 GCF_000696425.1 Galeopterus variegatus | reverse complement strand
AGGAGACTGAAGAAAAGGGGATTCTGGGTATATAGAGGCAGGAAGTTTAGTTGAATTGTGTCTTGCAGTTATGTGGAAAGCAAATCTTGCAAATAATAAATTCAGGGATTTAGTGAGAAGCTTTTAAAGAAAAGTGTTAAAGGTTCATGCTAGTTTCTTCTTGCTGCTTATAGTGTAATACAAGAGGAAAGAGATAAATTGAAGAAAGAATTGCTCATCAAAAAGGAATCAGGACTTGATATTTGGAAAATATTCAGCCCAGAACCACACCCATTGCAGAGCAGCTCCCCACAGAGCAGCAGTCCTGCCAGTACCATGTCCCTCCAGCCACAGATTCCACAGATGTGAGACAGTTTGCTGCAACCGTTGCTGCTGCTGCTGCTCGTGCTGTGAGTTAACTTCACTGCCTCCAAGGACAACACATACACAAAAGAGAAGGCTGCAGCAACCAGCACTGCTGCCTCCACCCTGAGGTAATGTCCCTGCTGCCAAGGACACTGCAGATACAAGGGATGCAGTTGCAGCCATCCCCATGAGGTAAGCCCGCTGTTGCCAAGGACACTGCCAAGGCAACAGCCAAGATGTGAGGCAGGCAGGTGTAGCCACCTGCCACCATGAGGTAACCCCACTGCTGTCATGGATAGCACACATGCCAGGGAAGTGGTTGCAGCCATCAATGCCACTGCCATTGCCACAGGTAACTTCATTGCTGCTGTGGGCACTGCAGATGCATGGGCAGTGGATGCAGACACCATAGTCAAATGGGTGGCTGCTGCAGCCACCACTGCTGCAGCTGCCACCACCATCGGCACTGCCAGGGAGCAACCATCATCATGCAAGCAGCCCACCACCATTGAAGCTACCACTGCCATGCAGGCAGCCTATAAAAGCCACTATCAGAGCCACTGCTGCTACAAGGATGGCCTGTTACCACAGCAGCAGCCTAAGCAGACTTCTCAACGGAAACTCTATAGGCCAGAAGAGAATGGGATGGTAATTCAAAATGCTAAAAGAGAAAAACTGCCAGCCAAGAATACTGTACCCAACCAGGCTATCCTTTAGAAATGAAGGAGAAATAGTATATTTTCCAGACAAACCAAAACTGTAGGAGTTCACCACCACACAACCAGCCCTGCAAGAAATCCTCAAGGGAGTCCTCAGTCTGGAATCTGAAAAATAATACTCACTACCACGAATACACAAGAAAGAATAAAACACACTGGTAGAACAAAAATGCAATGAGAAAGAGGAAGAAACTGTATCTTACCACCTCCACATACCAACAAACACTAAAGACAAACAATAAGGGGAAAGAAAGCAACAAAAGATATTTAAAACATCCAAATGAAAATCAATAAAATGCAAGGAGTGAGACGATACCTTTCAGTAACAAATCTAAATATAAATAGATTAGATTCCCTACTAAAAAGACTCAGACAGGCTGATTGGATTAAAAAGCTAGACCCAACTATATGCTGCCTTCAAGAGATTCACTTCAACTGTAAAGACACACACAGACTAAGAGTGAAGGGATAGAAAAACATATACCACACAAATAGAAACCAAAAAGAAGCAGGACTAGCTATTATCTTATCAGACAAAATAGACTTAAACCAAAAACTATAAAAAAGACAAAGCCACTGTATAATGATAAAGAGATCTATCCAACAAGAATACATAACAATCATAAATAAATAGGCACCTGACATCAGAGTACTCAGATATATAAAGCAAACAATACCAGACTTATGGAAAGACATAGACCTAAATACAATAATGGTTGGACACCTGGACACCCTTCTCTCAACACTGGAGAGATCATCTTGGCAACAAATCATAGGAGAAACACCAGATTTAAAACACACTTTAGGCCAATTGGACTTGGCATAAATCTACAGAATGTTTCATGCAACAACCACAGAATATACATTCTTCTCATCAACACAAGATATATTCCTCTGGATAGAACACATGTTATGTCACAAATCAAAAAATTTTAAAAAATTAAAATTATTTTAAGTATTTTTTTCATACCACAATGGATTAGCCCTAGAAAACAATAATAAGTGAAACCCTGGAAACTTTATGAACACATAGAAATTAAACAACATGCTCCTTAATGACCTGTGGGTCAAAGAAGAAATTAAACAGGAAATAAAAAAAAATTTCTTGAAACTAATGAAAATAAAGACACATCATACCAATGCCTTTGGGATACTGTAAAAGCAGTAATAATAGTGAAGTTCATTGAAATAAATGCCTATATTAAAAGAATAGAAAGGTTTCAAATAAACACCCTAACACAACACCTCAAAGAATTACAAAAGCAAGAAAAATCTAATCCCAAAATTAGTAAATGGAAAGAAATAATTAAGATCAGAGTAGAGCTAAATTAAATAGAAACCCCCAACATGATACAAATGATCAAAGAAATGAAAAGTGAGTTTTTCAAGAAAATAAACAAAATAGAGAAACCATTAGCTAGGCTAACTATGAAAAGGAGAGAAGACCCAAGTAAAAAAATTAGAAATAAAAACTTAGACATTGCAACTGAAACCACCGAAATACAAAGAATCATTAGAGACTATTATAAACATCTATACACCAACAAATTTGAAAACTTGAAGGAAATGGATAATTTCTGAACACATGCAAACTACCAGGACTATACAAAGAAGACACAGAAAACTTGAACAGACCAATAACAAGCAATGAGATTGAAACAGTCATCAGCAGTGTCCCAACAAGGAAAAGCCCAGGACCAGATGGCTTCACTGCTGAATTTTACCAAACCTTTAAAAAGGAATTAATACCAATTTACTTTGAACTATTCTAAAAAATTAAAAAAGAGATAATTCTCCCAAAGTCATTCTATGAGGCCAGCGTCACCTTGATACCAAAACCAGACAAAGATACAATAAAAAAAGAAAACTGTAGGCCAATATACTTGATGAACATAGACACAAAAATCCTCAATAAAATATTAGCAAATGGAATATAGCAACACATCAGAAAAATTATACACCATGATCAAGTGAGATTCATCCAGTGAATATAAGGATGGTTTAATATACACAAATCAGTAAATGTGATACACCACAACAACAAAACCAAGGACAAAGACCATCTCAATAAATGCAGAAGAAGCATTTGACAAAATTCAACATTGCTTCCTGATAAAGACTCTCAGCCAATTATGTATAGAAGGAAAGTATCTCAATGCAATAAATCTATATATAATAAACTCACTGTCAGTATCCTCCCGAATGGGAATAAGACAAGGATATCTACTCTTACTACTCCTATTTAACATAGTATTGGAAGCACTAGCCAGAACAATCAGGCAAGAGAAAGAAATAAAGGGCATCCAGACTGGAAAAGACAAAGTCAAACTGTCCCTGTTTGACTGTTGAGCCTAAGGACCCTACAAAAAAACAAAGAAAAAACTCTTAAGAGTTAATAAATGATTTCAGTAAAGTTACAGGATACAAAATCAACATGCAAAAATCAGTAGTGTTTTTATACTCCAACAACAAACTAGCAGGAAAAAAAATGAAGAAAGCTAGCCCATTTACAATAGTCACCAAAAATATAAAATACCTAGGAATCAGTTTAACCAAGGAGGTGAAAGATCTCTACAACAAATCACTGTTGAAAGAAATTAGAGTACACTAAAAGATGGAAAGACATTCCATGCTCTTGGCTTAGAAGAATTAACATTGTGAAAATGTCCATACTACCCAAAATGATCTACAGAGTCAATGCAATCCCCATCAAAATATCAATGATGTGCTTCACAGAAATAGAATAAACAATCCTAACATTCATATGGAGCAACAAAAGCCCCTGAACAGCCAAAGCAATCCTGAGCATAATAATAATAATAATAACAACAACAACAACAACAACAACAATAATAATAATAATAAAGCCATAATACTACGTGACTGCAACTTATCTTACAAAGCTATAGTAACCAAAACATCATGATACCGGCATAAAAACAGACACTTGGCCCAATGGAACAGAAAAGAGAATCCAGAAATCAACCCACATTCTTCCTGCCAATCGCTCTTCGCTACAGGCAACAAGCACATACATTAGGGAAAAGACTTCCTCTTCAATAAATAGCACTGGGAAAACTGGAATCCTTATGTAGAAGAATGAAACTATACCCATACCTCTTGCCTTATACTCAAATCAACTCAATATGGATTAAAGACTTAAATATAAGTCTTAGAAGACCTGTAATTATAAAACTCCTAAAAGAAAACAGCAGAAATACTTCAGGAAATAGGATGGGGCAAACAATTAATGAATATGACCCCAAAAGCACAGGCCACAAAAGGAAAAATAAATAAATGGAATTATATTAAACTAAAAAGCTTCTGTACAGGAAAAAAAAAAACCCAAAATCAAAAAATTAACAATCAACAGAGCAAACAGACAACCTACAGAGTGGGAGAAAATATTCACAAACTATGCACCTGACAATGGATTAATATCCAGAATATACAAGAAACTCAAACAAGAGTAAAAAACGCCCAAATAACCCAATTGTAAAATAGGCAAAGGAGTTGAATAGGCATTGCTTAAAGGAAGATATACAAATAGCCAACAGACATGAAAAAATGCTCAGTCAGCATCAGGGAAACACAAATCAAAACCACACCGAGATATCATCTCACCATGGTTAGACTGGCTATTATCAAAATGACCAAGAATAACAAATGCTTCAAGGATGCAGATAAAGGGGAACCTTTCTATACTGTTAGTGGGACTGCAAATTCGTGCAGCCATTAAGGAAAATGGTATGGTGGTTCCTCAATCAACTGCAGATAGAACTGCTGTATGATCTAGCAATTCTACTGCTGGGTGTATACCCAAAGGAATGGAAATCATCATGTTGAATGGATAGTTGCATTCCCATGTTTATTGCAGCTCTATTTACAACAGCCAAGAATTGGAACTAACCTAAATGTTCATAGTAAGACAGCTGGGTAGGGAAAATGCAGAATATTTAAACAGTGGAATACTATTTTGCCATAAAGAAAAAATGAAATACTTGCATTCACAGCAACAATGATGAACTTGGAGAAAATCATGTTAAGTGAAATAAGCCAGGCACAGAAAGAGAAATACTGCATGTCCTCACTAGTAAGTGGGATCTATAAAAATGAAGAAATAAATTTTACAAAGAAAGCAAGATACAACAATTACAATAATACATTGAACTTTCAAAAGGAGAAAACAGAACTGAGGTTACAGGAGGTTGGAAAGGTAGAGGGATAAGGGGGGTAAGGGAGGAATTGGTGAAGGGCCATGAAAAACTATTACCCTGCATAATGTTGAATATACTAATTATCCTGATTTGAGCATCACATATTACACACAGGTATTGATATTCAACTCCTGTTTGTGCTCTATAGAAAAAGCTATGATGTGACTGGACAGACTTTTGCTAATATCTCAGAAAAATTAAAGTGTCACAATATTCACTCATTAAATAGGCTCTTGAAGAGATTAAGTGTATGACTCATAAATCCCCTCATTTATCTCAGCAAAAGCCAAAATGGGAGATGGAATTATCCAGGGAAGATCTGTGGAGAAGCTTTCTTTTTTCAGTAGAATGAGTTCCTCTGGCACACTGAATCCTATCTGGTTCTTGAGAAATTTATACTAACAGGAACAGTGTCATCTTGGACCAAAAGAAACAGAGTATAAAATGAAAGAAGAATGCCAGATCTCTAATTATATGAGAAGGAAACAAGCAGCAAACACATGCTATTCTTCATGACAAAGGAAGGATGGTTCTAAGAGTGGAGCCTTGAACCCATAGGGTGGAGACATGAACCAAATAGGATTATTCTCAGGTGTTGAAACCTAGTGTTGTTTACCAGATGAGTTTCAAGACTTGGGATTAATGACTCTTTTTGCCCTAGGATGCATTATATCCAGGACCTCATTAACACCTAATTTAGATGATTGCGATGATGAGATTTGTGGCTGTTGTGCTGATGAGATTCACATGAGATTTTTGGACTTGATTTAATGCTGTAACGGATTGAGGCTTTTGGAATGTTGAAATGGTTGAATACATTTTGAATGTGGGCTGGATATGAATCTTTGGGGCCAGAGGGAAGATTGTGGTGAGCAGAATAACAGCCTTCTGAAGATATTCAGTCTTTGAAACCTGTGAATATGGTAAGTTATCTGGCAAAAGGGTCTCTGCAGATGTGATTAAATTAAGAATCTCAGCATTTAAAGATCATCCTGGATTATCCAGGTGAGCCCAATATAATCCCCAAGGGTCTTTATAGGAGAGAGACAGGAAGATGAGGGAAACATTTGTAGATGATGTGCTGCTGGCTTTGAAGATAGAGGAAGAAACCACAAACCAAGGAATGCAGAAGACTTCCCTAAAAGCTGGAAAAGGTAAGAAAATAGAGTTTCCCCTAGAGCTCCAGAAGGAACGCAGTTCTGCTGACATCTTGATTTGAGCTCAGTGATACTTCTGACCAAAAGAGCTATACGATAATAACTTTGTATTTTTTTTTTTTCCTTTTTGTCTTTTTTTCGTGCCTGGCAACGGATCACAGCCCCCAGTGTCGCGCCCGTACCAGACTGGGACCGGCAACGGGATCGCAACCCTCAGCATCGCACCCGCACCTTGCTCAGCCAGTGAGCGGGAACCGGTCTGTATGTGGGCACCGGGCCGGCCCCTTTGTATTGTTTTAAACCAGTAAATTTGGAGTAATCTGTCACAGCAGCAATAGAAAGCTAATACACAAACATATGTAGTAATCTTTTCTTTGGTTATTTTCCTGCCTTTTTCAATTATTTTCTGATTATAATTAATCAATAAAATTATTGATTAATTTATAATCAATTAATTATAAAACAAATATATTTTCCTTTATGAATAAAATTTAAAATATAAGAATGCTATAAAAAGAAGAAAAATACTAAATGGGCTAAAATAAACTTAGTATGTCATTCTATTACATCAGCTTCCGCATCTTTGGATGACAAAAGGTTCATCCATTTCCTCTAATGTGAAAATAGCTCCAACTTGCTGAATTGTTCAGGATTTGACAAGATGAAAGAAAAAGAAAAAAGAAAATCTTGAAAATACTTACCGGGTCCTCGTTTAATAGACAACACATGGATTCCTGATTTGGAGATGCTTCCTCTTGCTTTGATCTGAAGATAGAGGGAAATACATTCACTGTTGTTTTAAAGTATACATATTAACCTTACTTTACAACATTCATAATACATAAATAAACAATAGTCTTACTACTCCAACCCAGAAGTTATTATTTTTTCCATCACCTCCACACATGGAAAAATCTAACACCTATTCATGATACATAAACTCTCAGCAACAAGGAATAGAAGAATACTCCCTCAGTTTAATAAAGAACAACTTTGAAAAAACTATAGCTAACCTCATACTTAATGGTGAAATATTGAACATTTTCTTCTTAAGAGCAGGAACAAGGTAAGTGTGTTTGCTTCTCACCTATTTGATATTGTACTGAAGGTCCTAGCAATGCAATAAGAGAAGAAAACAAAATAAAAGGCATGCAGGGAAGGAAAAAGTAAAGCTATCATTTTTTGGAGGTGTCACAATTCTGTCTAGGTCAATTACAAAAATCACTAGTATTTCTATGTTCTAGCAACAAATATATAAAAACTAATTTAAAATGCCATTTATAATAGCATCAGAAAGCATAAAATAGAGACAAATTTAACAAAATATGTGCAGTATCTCTATGTAGAAAATGATAAAACATTGCTGAGAGAAGTTAAGAAGATCTAAATAAATGGAGAGATGTATATTATATTAATGGACTGCTGGAATGTCCATTTTCTCCAAACCGATTTATAGATAAACACGGTCTTAGTTGGCTTTTTTCCCCCTTAGAAATTAGACAAACATATTCTAAAATGTCTAAAATGTATATAAAAATACAAAGGACCTAAAATAGCCAGGACAATTTTGGAAAACATGAACAATGTTGAAGGGCTTACACTTCCTGATTTTAAGACTTACTATAAATTTACAGTAACCGATGCCTTGT
>NW_007729543.1:191163-192009 GCF_000696425.1 Galeopterus variegatus | reverse complement strand
AGTTGAAGGGCTTACACTTCCTGATTTTAAGACTTACTATAAATTTACAGTAACCAATGTCTTGTGGTTCTAGAATAAGAATAGATACATAAATCAATGGAACAGAATAGAATCTGGTAATACACTTACACCATCTATGGTCAATTAATATTTTATGATGGTGCCAATGTAATTCAATGGGGAAAGATAGTCTTTTCAACAACTGCTGCTGGAAAAACTAGATATTTATATTTTGAAAATTGAACTACAACCCCTTCTTTACCACATATAAAAAGTTAATTTTATGTGAATCATAGACCTAAAAGTAAAAGATAAAACTATAAAATGCCTAGAATAAAAACGTAAAGTAAAATCTTTGCAACTTAGGCATAGGCAAAAATTTCTTAAACAGGATACAAAAAGCATTAATCATTACAAAGAAAAAATGACAATTTGGATATTTTCAAAATTAAAATTTTCTGCTCTTTGAAATACTCATATACTATTAAGACATTGAAAATTCAAGCTATGGAGAAGGAGGAAATATCCAAAATACATATATCTGAGAAAGAACTTGTGTCCAGAATGTATAAGGAACTCTTAAACTCAATAAAAAGACAATTCAACTTTATTAAATGGGCCAAAGACTGGAGACACTTTGCAGAAGGAGACAAATGGCCAATATGAACATAAAAAGATGGTCAAGAAAAGTGGGCATCCAGGAAAAGAAAATTAAACCACAGTGAGATATCACTTCATCCCCACTTGTTTGGATAAAATTAAAAAGACTGACAAAAGCAAGTGTTGATGGGCTGTGGATAAATGAACACCTACTAGGGTGATCCTCACTTTAGGAAGTTTGAAGGT
>NW_007729543.1:184526-189100 GCF_000696425.1 Galeopterus variegatus | reverse complement strand
GAGGAATTGGTAAAGGGACATGAAAATCAACTACATTGTATATTGTTAAATTCAAAGGAAAAAGAAAAAAGTTTTTGATGCTTGGTTTGCAACCTAACATGTGGTCTGTCCTGGAGAATATTCTATGTGCTGATGAGAAAAATTTATATTCCATTGGATAAAATATTCTGTAGACATGTGCCAAGTCTAATTGGTCTAAAGTGTGTTTTAAATCCTGTGTTTCTCCTATGATTTGTTGCCCAGATGATCTCTCCAATGTTGAGAGAAGAGTGTTCAGGAATCCAACTATTATCGTATTTAGGTCTATCTCTTTCCTCAAGTCTAGCATTGTTTGCTTTATATATCTGATTGCTCTGATGTCAGGTGCCTGTATATTTATGATTGTTATGTATTCTTGTTGGATAGATCTCTTTATCATTATACAGTGGCTTTGTCTTATTTTAATAGCTTTTGGTTTAAGTCTATTTTGTCTGATAAGATAATAGCTAGTCCTGCTTCTTTTTGGTTTCTATTTGTGTGGTATATGTTTTTCTATCCCTTCACTGTTAGTCTGTGTGTGTCTTTACAGTTGAAGTGAATCTCTTGAAGGCAGCATATAGTTGAGTCTAGCTTTTTAATACAATCAGCCTGTCTGAGTCTTTTTAGTAGGGAATCTAATCCATTTATATTTAGATTTGTTACTGAAAGGTATCGTCTCACTCCTTGCATTTTATTGATTTTCATTTGGATGTTTTAAATATCTTTTGTTGCTTTTTTCCAAGGTGACGTGATGCTTTTCTCCTGCTGTTTTTAGGATTCTCTCTTTGTCTTTTTGCTTTGCCAGTTTGACCATAATGTGTCCTAGAGAGGGTCTTTTTAGATCGAATCTGTTTGTGGATCTTTGCCCCTCCATAATTTGAAGGTCCTTGTCTCTCCCTATACCTGTGATTTATTATTATTATTATTGTTTCATTGAATAGGTTTTCAATGCCTTTTCCTTTGTCCTCCATTCTGGAACACCCATGGTTCAAATGTTTGCATGCTTAAGGTTTCCTGACATCTCTTTTAGATTTTCTTCATTTTTAAAAATTCCTTTTTTTTTTTGTGCACTTGGGTTATTTTGGAAAAAACTGTCTGCAAGATCAGAAATTCTTTCTTCTGCTTTTTCTAGCCTGATGCTTTAGCTCTCAGTTGTGTTTTTTATTTTGCTGAGTGAATCTTTCATTTCCAAGAGTTCTGCTACATTCTTTTTTAAGGTATTAATCTCTTTGTAAATTTCCTCCTTCATACCCTGGATTTTTTTTTTCTCATTTCATTGTGTTGTCTAACTGAGTCTTCTCCTATCTCATTGAGTTTCCTTATGATTGTTGCTTGAAATTCCTTTTCAGTCATTTCAAGTGTTTCCTGCTTTATAGGGTCTGGTATTTGAGAATTACTGTATTATTTTGGTGGTCTCATATTTTCTTGGATTTTCATATTTCTTGTATCTCTACATTGATGTCTGCTCATCTGATAGAGCAGTTGCTTCTTCTATTACTCCGAAGTTGGCTTGAGGAGAGAGACTTCCTCTTCTTTATCTGGTCTCCACTGGGGACTCCTCTTGTACCAATAAAGTTGAGTGTCTGATGAGCTGCCTGCATGGTGGCTGTGAGTAGTACCGTGATGGTGTGTGGCTGTCGTGATGTCTGTGGTGGGCCACCTGGGCAGAAATGATGTTTTCAGCATGCTTCTGCTAGATGCTGGGTGGGGAGTGCTGCCCATGGTTCTTGCCTAGGACCACATGCATATTTCTGCCTGCTGCCAGGTGGTGGGGGCTGTCCACAGTTCCTGCTTAGGACCCTGTGTATTCTCCTGCCTCCAGAAGTTATTTTTGATAACTAAATTTTCCTTCCAATATTTTCCTATATATCTGTTTACATAATTTACATAGCAAATATTTAATTTTATGATATTTTCCTGTTTTATTTAATATTTACTATTTGTATTAAATATGAGGATACTTCAAAAGTTTGTGGAAAAATAGAATTAAAAAGTAATATGAATATTTCCATGAACCTTTTGAAGTACCCCATATTAATATTTTAACTTCACATATTGTTTCAACAAATGTTTAAAGCATCTACTATATGAAACGCAATATATAGTGAAGACAGATATAAAATATAAACAAGATGCCCAAGATCCACGGAGACCATGTGCCCCACAGTGCCAGCACATGACGCAGCAGGTAGGCCTAGCCACCACCGGACTCGATCCCCAGCCTGGCTGAGTGTGCACTGACCAGAGAGGTGCCTCCCCAGAGAGGCCCAAGACCCAAGGCAACTATGCACCTGAGGCACCAGTGGGCAACCAAACAGACACTGTGGCAGCCGTGCCAAATTGGCATCCCCAGCAGCATCCTAGCCAGACAGTTGTGTTGAACAAGTGGACTGTGAAATCCCCTGCCACAATGACTAAACATCAAAGGAAAGATACCACAAATATAAAAAATCAAGAAAGTACACCACCAAAGGGTAATAACTCTCATGCTCTAGATCCTATAGAATAAGAAGCCCTTGAAATGTCTGACAAGGAATTTCGAGTGATAATTCTAAGGAAACTAAATGAGATACAAGAAAACTAAGCTAGAAAACATTATGAAATGAGGAAAAGTATACAGGACCTTAAAGAAGAAATGAACAAGGAAATCAATGCCCTGAAAAAAAAATGTAGCAGAGCTTGCTGAGCTGAAGGATTCATTCAACAAAATAAAAACACAACAGAGAGCTTAACCAGCACACTTGCAGAAGCAGAAGAGAGAACTTCTGACCTTGAAGATGGGCTGTTTGAAATAACACAGGCACACAAAAAAAAAAAAAAAAGAAAAAGAATTAAAAACATTGAAGAAAATCTAAGAGAGGTATTAGACAACCATAAGTGCTCAAATATCCAAGTCATGGATGTTTCAGAAGGGGAGGAAAAGGAGATTGCATTGAAAACATATTCAACAAAACAGTGGCAGAAAACTTCCCAGCTATAGGAAAAGACACAGAATACCAGATTCAGGAAGCTCAAAGATCCCCAACTGTATTCAACCCAAAAAGGTCTTCTCCAAGACATGTTATAGTCAAATTGGCAAAACTCAAAGACAAAGAGAGAATCTTAAAAGCTGCAAGATAGAAACATCAAATCACCTATAAGGGAGCCCCAATCAGACTAATATCATATGTTTCATCACAAACCCTAAAATCCAGAAAGGAATGGGATGATATATTCAAAATAGTAAAAGCCAGAGATTGCCAGCCAAGAATATTCTACGCCACAAGGCTATCCTTCTGAAATGAAGGGCAAATAGAATATTTCTCAGACAAACAAAAACTGCAGGAGTTCATTACCACATGACCACACAAAAACTGCAGGAGTTCACCACCACACAACCATCCTTACAAGAAACTCTCAAGGGAGTCCTGAGTTTGGTACCTGAAAAATAACTACCACTGCCATAAGAACTCAAGAAAAATCAAAACCCACTAGCAAAATAAAAATGGCAACAATGAAGAGGGAAAAAAGTTTATCTACAACCAAAGGAACCAACAAATACAGAAGGCAAACAGTAAATCAGAAAGAAAGGAAAAAAAGACACTTCAGACATCCAAACAAAAATCAGTAAAATGCTAGAAGTAAATCAACACTTTTCAATAACAACTCCTAATGTAAAAGGATTAAATTCCCCAATCAAAAGCCACAGACTGGCTGACTGGATTAAAAAGGAGGACCCAACTATATGCTGTCTTCAAGAGACCCACCTCACCTATAAAGACTCACATAGACTAAGAGTGAAAGGATAGAAAAAGATTTAGCAACCATACAGAAATGAAAAATGAGCTGGAGTAGCTATTCTTATATCTGATAAAATAGATTTTAAACTAAAAACCATAAAAAGAGATAATGAGGGCCACAACATAATGATAAAAGGATTGATCCATCAAGAAGACATAACAATCATAAATATATATGCACCCATGTTGGAGCAGCCAGATTCATAAAGCAAACTCTATTAGACCTAAACAAGGAAATAGACACTAATACCATAATAGCAGGGGACCCGAACACCCCACTATCAGTATTGGACAGATCATCAAGGCAAAGAATCAGCAGAGAAACACAAGATCTAAACAATACTCTAGACCAATTGGACTTGGCAGATATCTACAGAACATTCCATCCAACAACCTCAGAATATTCATTCTTCTCATCAGCACATGGATCATTTTCCAGGATAGATCACATGTTAGGTCACAAATCAAGTCTCAACAAATTCAAAAAAAATTAGAATTATCCCATGTTTTTTTTCAGACCACAATAGATTAAAATTAGAAATCAATAACAAACAAAATTCTGGAAACAATACAAATACATGGAAATTAAACAGCATTCTACTTAATGACATATGGGTCCAAGAAGAAATCAAACACGAAATCAAAAAAAATTTTGAAGCTAATTAAAACAATGATACATTATACCCAAACATGTGGGATACTGCAAAAGCAGTACCAAGGGGGAAATTTATCACAATAAATGCTTACTTCAGAAGAATGGAAAGATGGCAAGTGAAC
>NW_007729543.1:182450-183959 GCF_000696425.1 Galeopterus variegatus | reverse complement strand
AAACAGCATTCTACTTAATGACATATGGGTCCAAGAAGAAATCAAACATGAAATCAAAAAAAACTTTGAAGCTAATTAAAACAATGATACATTATACCCAAACATGTGGGATACTGCAAAAGCAGTACTAAGGGGGAAATTTACCACAATAAATGCTTACTTCAGAAGAATGGAAAGATGGCAAGTGAACAACCTAATGCTTCACCTTAAAGAACTAGAAGAACAAGAACAATCCAAACCCAAAGTTAGCAGATGGAAAGAAATCATTTGAATGAAATTGAAACCCAAAAAAGAATACAAAAGATCAATGAATCAAAAAGTTGGTTTTTTGAAAAGATAAATAAAATTGTCAAACCATTAGCATGGCTAGCAAAAAAAAAGAAGAGAGAAGACTCAAATAACAACAATTAGAAATGAAAAAGGTGATGTTATAACTGATACCTATAAAATCAAGGAATCATTCGAGACTACTATAAATGACTATATGCCAACAAATGTGAAAATCTGGAGGAAATGGATAAATTTCCGGACACACACAAACTACCAAAACTGAGCCAAGAAAATGTAGAAAGTCTGAACAGACCAATGACAATAAAAGAGATTGAAGCTGTTATCAGAAGGCTCCCAACAAAGAAAAACCAAGGACCAGATGGGTTCACAGCAGAATTCTACCAAACATTCAAAGACGAATTGACACCAATTCTCTACAAACTATTCCAAAATATTGAAACAGAGGCAATTCTCCCGAACTCATTCTGTGAAGCAAACATCACCCTGATACCAAAACCAGGTAAAGAGACAACTAAATAAGAAAACTACAGGCCAATATCCTTGATGAATATAGACACACAAATCCTCAATAAAATACTAGCTAACAGAATACAGCAACACATATGCAAAATTATACACCANATTTATATGGAATAACAAAAAACCATGCATAGCCAAAGCAATTCTGAGCAAAAAAAATAAATAAATAAAATAAAGCCAGAGGCATAACACTACCTGACTTTAAACTATACTATAAAGCTATAATAACTAAAACAGCATGGTACTGGCATAAAAACAGACACACTGGTCAATGGAATAGAATAGAGAATCCAGAAATCAACCCATAGACCTACAGCCATCTGATCTTTGACAAAGGCACCAAGCCTATGCACTGGGGAAGAGACTGCCTCTTCAGCAAATGGTGCTTGAATAACTGGGTATCCATCTGTGGGAGAATGAAACTAGACCCATACTTCTCACCATATACTGAAATCAACTCAAAATGGATTAAAGAATTAAATATACACCCTGAAACAATAAAACTTCTTAAAGAAAACATTGGAGAAACACTTCAAGAAGTAGGACTGGGCACTGACTTCATGAAAAAGACCCCAAAAGCATGGGCAACCAAAGGAAAAAATAAATAAATTGGATTATATCAAAGTAAAAAGCTTCTTCACAGCGAAAGAAACAATTAACAGAGTTAAAAGACAACCAACAGAGTGGGAGAAAATATTT
>NW_007729543.1:152676-181089 GCF_000696425.1 Galeopterus variegatus | reverse complement strand
GAGAAAAAGGAACTCTCATACATTGTTGGTGGGACTGCAAAATGGTGCATCCTCTATGGAAGATGGTATGGAGGTTCCTCAAACAATTGCAGGTAGATCTACCATATGACCCAGCTATCCCACGGCTGGGAATATACCCAGAGGAATGTAAATCTTGATGTCGAAGGTATACCTGTTCCCCCAATGTTCATTGCAGCACTCTTTACAATAGGCAAGAGTTGGAAACAGCCCAAATGTCCATCATTGGATGAGTGGATACAGAAAATGTGGTATAACTATACAATGGAATACTATTGTGCCATAGAAAAGAATGAAATACTGCCACGTACAACGACATGGATGGACCTTGAGAGAATAATATTAAGTGAAACAAGTCAGGCACAGAAAGAGAAATATCACGTGTTCTCACTTATTTGTGGGAGCTAAAAATAAATAAATAAATACATAAATAAACTGGGGGGGGGAGGGAAAAAGATACAACAATTACAATTCCTTGAAGTTGATTTGACAAGCAAACAGAAAGGACATTGTTGGCAGGGAGGGAGGACCAAGAGGTTTGGTAATTGGCCACTATAATCAACCACATTGTATATTGACAAAATAAAATTAAATTAAAAAAATAAAATGAAATGTAAATAAGTACTCTCTGTTGCTACCTCCATTTAAAGGAAACTAAATGTACTCAGCATTCTATATGTGCAAGGAACTCAATTCAATAATTTAAATTTAATTATTTAATTTGCACAATAATTCCATAAAGTAGGTAGTAATATTATCTTCATTATTCAGGTGTGATGACTAACATTTCTATTTATACATGAAATTAGGTCATATTCCAAAGTCACTTAACTAGGAAGCAACAAAACTGAAATTCTAACTATTGTTAATTTTTCTACTTTTTACAGAATTAAAAAATTATTATTTATAGGTAACATTCTTGTACAGAATTTTCTACATTTAACTTTTTCTTCTGATATAGTTGGGTAACCTCCAGCTTTAGACAATTTAAATTTGGGAACATACATGGGTATATTGGCTTCAACAGTGTCATGCCAATTTATGGCATACCTGTTGATGTACTTCTCCCCTGTAGTTACACCAGTCATGAGCTTTGTAAACTATTTAGGATAGAAGAGTTTTCCAGAAGATTGCGTATAATTTTTGCTTCTTTTTGAATAATTTTTAGTTCTTATCCTTTGCTTGTTTACCTAGTGAGTTCCACACACACACAAAAATCCCATTTGACTGACAAAGCTTTGTTTCCTAGGCTCCTTCCCCTCCCTCTCAATAATTTGCCACTGGAACTTGGCAAGAACGAAGCCTAAGCATTTCAGTGGTGACCAGAGCATAAATGAGAAATTAAAGCATTAATAATTTGGTGAAAGTAACTTTTCTTCAAGCTTAAAAATGAAAAAAAAAAACCTATTCATATTGATATCTTATAAAAGGCATTACTTACACAGGCACTCAGCAATTTTGGAGTCTACACAATCACAAAGAGCTATAGTAGCTCTTATTCTTACCAAATAATAGAAGGTTAACTCTTTTTCATCCTTCAGAATCTGTCCATTCAGCATGTATTGTACCTGGATCTCCTGGGTTTGCCCACAGGTCAAAGTACCAACAGCAGGTACAAGGTGAATGTAACTTTTGCTTGGGGAAAAAACATGATATGCAGTGTGATGTGCTTGTGTATGAAATTCACCGAGCCACCAGTTATCAAAACATTGTTGATTTTGTTTGTAAGTGACCTGTTTGTAAATGGAAGAATAAATAGGCTATTTATTTATACATATAATTATATATATAATGTAACATGTAAAAAGGCTGTATTCCCAAGTACAGTATGATCTAGAAACAGTTTCCCATTAAGGTCATTTAAGCTTACACTGTACTGATTCAGTAGATATTATTCATTTGTAATCAAGATCAATTATTTTTTCTTAGGACCCTTATGGCCATAAATTGCATAAGAATATTTGAATTTTCAACACAAAACCAAAATCGTAGTATGCCCAAAAGAAAAAAACTAAGCAAAATCTAACATGTATTAGAATTATAAAAATATTGCATTTTTCAAGGCAATATCAAGATGATCTACTCAATGTCTCCTAAAACTAGACCATGTTGTCAAGATAGTCTATCTAAAAGTAAACACTTCTGACAGAGAATTTTCTGTTTCTTATCATTTAGGTCACCACATTGCTTAATTTGTATTTTACTCTTTATTACCTTCTCTTTTATTCCTAGAGTTCACATCCTTCTCCTATATTCTTAAATTAAGTTGTCCCAGATGCTACTTTCCACTTACCGTAACTGTAATGAAATAAGATGTTAAGTTGGTAGTATCAATAAAAATGTTAGCCAAACCATGCTTATTAGTAGTAAAACTGGAAATGTATACTGCATCCACAGCCACAAGTATATTTTTATTGGGGATTGGCTGATCCTTCTCATCAACTAGAAGAACCTAGAAATATGAATATAATAGCAGATTACAATCGTCATGCAGCAATAACATCTTCCAGTCTTTGCTGTGTTCATCTTTTTACCTTTTGGTCACTCCCTGTCATTTACTGAAGATCTTAGATGCTGAAAATAAGACTTGTTTTATGAGCTCTAAACTATGACTTTTTTCTTCTTAGTATTTCCTTTTTAAAAATGATTTTGAGGGGCCGGCCCGGTGGCGCACTGCTACAGTGCGCTGCTTGGGAGCGCGGTGGCGCTCCTGCCAAGGGTTCCGATCCCACATACAGACCTGTTCCTGCTCACTGGCTGAGCGAGGTGCGGGGGCAACACCGAGGGTTGCGATCCCGTTGCCAGTCCCGGTCCGGTAAGGCCGCGACACTGAGGGTTGCGATCCATTGCCGGACACGAAAAAAAGACAAAAAAAAAAAAACGAAAAAAAAAAAAATGATCTTGAAAGCTGAATGGTAGTTTATTAATATTTTTAACCGGCAAATCATGATTATGTACATTTCTGGGGTACAATGTAATTTTTTGATATATGTATCCAATGTGGAGTGATTCTAGCTAATTCACATTTGTCATCTCACCTGCTTATCATTTTTTGTGGTGAGATGTTTGAAATTTACTGTCTAGATTATTTTGAAATATATAGTACATTATCATTGACTATAGTCACCATGCTGTGCAATAAAGATCAAAATCTTTTGAATATTTCTATTTGGTTTTCTTGTGGGTACTCAAATTGAGAATATCCAAAAGTGGGATCATGATGCAACCTTCCCAAATTTTCTTTATCACCAGTGTTCTCTATTTCCCTATATGGTCCTTCTATCTGATAGCTTATGCAGGAATATCGAGGGCCTTTTTGAGCCATTTTCTCTCTTTCACTGCCAGTCTTTAACTCAATGCCAAGTGCTCTCTCTTCCCCTGTCAAATATATTTTAATCCTATCTACTTCTCTCCAAATTCACTCTACCATTCTAGCAAAAACCACAATTTTTTTTCCATCTTGTTTTCAATAGCTTTCAATTAGCCTTCTGCAGTCCACCCTCTTGCTTCATCCTTGCTCCAAACCATTCTGTACACAGCCTGACCTAAACTGATCATGTTACTCTCCTTCTTAAAACCTTCAGTCACTTCTCAATCCAAAATTCTTATCAGACCCTGAAAGATCCTCAAGATCTGTCCTTACCAACAACACTTCAGTCAATTCAGTATACCTTTTATCTTAGCTGCAGTCACATTAGCTACCTTTTAGTTCTTTCCTCTTGAAAAGCTGTTTCACACCTAGGGCCTTGGCCATTCTTTCTTCTATCTTAAATTTCTGGCCAAGTCATAGTCATCCTTTAAGTCATCAGTTTTCTTATGATCTTCTCTCTACCTGAAATGTCCTTGTCAAATTATATCTATCTACTTATTAACTTCATGCCAATTTGATATGAAATACTAGAATAAATGAAGGAAACATAAAATTCAAATAGAAAATATCAGATATAAAACTCAAAATATAAGATGAGAAAATTGCCTATAGACTGTCAATTTAAAGATTAATTACTAAAAAAAAAAAAAAAAGAAAAAAAGAAGTGCAAACAAAAAGCAAACAGAAGAACAACAAAGATTAGTTACTGCAAAAGATAATTGAAAATGCCTAGAAGCTTTACATCTCTTATGTGAAAGAAAATTGATACTTTACTAAATTGAATTATCAGTTCTAAAATTAACATATATTGATATTACCAATATTGAGCTATAAAGTTGAAAAAAAACTTAAAAAATCATTAAGAAGAAAATTCAACCACTTATATGAAAAGGTATCTTTTCATTCTTTCTATGGAATATTATATTACAAAATCATTGTTGAAGAGGCCATCAAAGAGTATGCAGCCAAACTACACAGAAAAAAATATGTTATAGAGGTATGTTAGAAATAATGTTAATAAAAATATGCTTTGTTTTCCTGGATATTGTAATATTTGCTTTTTAAATTTGTAATTTGCAATTATTTTTTTTTATTTTAAATATTCTTTCTCAAATAAATTTTGATGTTGTGATATTTAAAATTCATTTTCTTAAAAGCCTCATGTCTCAAATTATGGTTACATTGAGGAGATATTTTACCTGCCCGAAAAAAGGGAGTCCACGTCTGTAATATGAATCTACTTTAGTAAATTTCAGTTTGCTTAAGATATTTGTGATTTCACATGATCCATGTCCAGTTAATTCCAACCCTAAAAAAGGATATAAATGAAGTTGAACAGTTTCAAGTATTCAAAACTCAACTTCCACCTCCACCCCAGCCTCACTTCATCATAACAAAATATTATCCATATTCCCTTTTCTTATTCTTTCCAGAATTTCTCACACTTAGAAGATAGAAACTATTTGACAAGCAATTTGACATTAGCTACCCTTTCATATAAAACATTACTGGTATCTTCAATACTTAATTCCTTTGATTTTGCAAGTATCCTGCTTGTTCCACCAATGTCCTTGACTGTGTTCTCATCTCCTCTGTGATCTTGCTCCATTATTGTTTCTGTCTCTCATGTCCCTGCACTCTCTCTACAACTTTCCGCATACAGTTAGATTCTTTACGTTCATGTTGGTCTAAAAATATGCTTAAATTTCTACCACAATCTGCTTCCCCATCAAGACCATTCTTTTGGTTTCATGGCCTAGCCAAGGTATAGCCAGCACCTGGTAGTTTTCTAATCAGTTAAGTGCAATCTGCGTCTTGCTGTTGTCATCTAAAACACCACAGTAGCAAAGTCTAAAAGATCCCTGACTTGTCCCCCATGTACTATTCTCATCTCATATTTCCTCACACATGAACTTTCAGTTTTACTTTATATGTAACTACCACTGAAATTCTTCCTTCTAGTGGCTTCTAAAAAAATTGTACTCTTTTATTTTGCCCCTATTCCTAATTTTATTCTAATTTTCTTATGCTGATTTATCTGCTACTATCTCCTAAATGTAGTCATTTTTGTCCTTGGACACCTCTTTGTTCTGTCTCTATCTTAAATTTAGCAATGCTAATTGAGCTCATTTTCAGAGCAATTGCATTCATTCTTAGGAGGATATAGACACAATGGGAATGGCTGCAGATTTATATCTCTGGTCCTGATTTTGCTCTGGCTGTCTTTTTAAATAATTAGCTGAACGAATCCACTTTCATTTTGATATTTCAAATTATGACTAATTATCTTTGACACATTCTCATCTCAATAGTTCTTTTTCAACTACTCCATGTTTTGGTTAATGACGTTTCCATTTTGCAGTCCCCAAATTTGGAATCTTTGGAGTTATCTTGAATATCTGATATATCACATTTTTTTTTTTTTTTGTCTTTTTTCGTGTCCGGCAACGGATCGCAACCCTCAGTGTCGCGCCCATACCGGACTGGGACCGGCAACGGGATCACAACCCTCGGCGCCGCGCCCGCACCTCGCTCAGCCAATGAGCGGGAACCGGTCTGTATGTGGGATCCGAACCCTCGGTGGGAGCGCCGCTGCACTCCCAAGTGGTGCACTGTAGCAGTGTGCCACCGGGCCGGCCCTGATATATCACATTTTAACACATTTTTCATCTAGCCCGTCCTCTTCATTTCTGCAAGAACTCCCTTTTAAAAATAGCAATTTGTTTAGGTTATTCTCCTTAAATATATCTGAAGATATCCAATGCTTTTCAGAATAGAGTCTAAACTTTTTAGTGTATGATCTACTTTCCTTCTCACCTTAGCACCCTACATTTTCAGATTCTTCTGAGACCAAAGTCATTTTTTTAATGTTTGTCATGTTTTCCCTCTTCATCATTAGTCTTTTGAAGTATTACCTATCCTGTACAAATCAGTTCAAATGCTGCTTTATCTATAAGGGTTTCTTCTAGCTCTACGTTAGAATTAATTACCTCTCTTCATACCATTTTCTCCTTAGTTTTTACATTTCTTGTGGATATTTTATTATGGATATGCAAACACACACACACACACACACACACACACACACACAAGTCTATTTTTAGATGTTTAATCCCTTGAGGGCAGGGTGTATGTCACTTTTATAAGCCCCAGAATGTCTATTTTTAGATGTTTAATCCCTTGAGGGCAGGGTGTATGTCACTTTTATAAGCCCCAGAAACTCTAAAGCGCTTTACATGGAATGGAAGTTTGATAGATATGTACTGAATTGATATTTTAAAATACTACAAACCTGTTCCCTCTTCTTTGACCTTGGCTTCCACTTGTATTGTCATGTCATGCCCTTTTTGCCTCAGCTGAAATATTTTAGTTTTAACGAGTTTTGTGAAGCATCCTTTACTGTCTGCCTGAAGAGAAAGGAAGAGAATTTCTGGGTTCTCTGATTTGCTATCAAAAAAGTCAGTTATCAATCTATGAAAATGTTTTACTGTCCACAGAAGTAAATTTTGCAACTGTTCTGACCATCTCTTTTGGTGCTTACCCTTTCTCAAGTCCAAGAATGACATAAAGTTTCTTTATTAATTGTTGAGTTAGTCATTGTAAACCTTTGCCTTCTGCCCTTTCTTCTGAAAACTGATCCTACTTCTGCCATATTAAACTTCCTAGAGTTTCCGAATGTGCCGTGGTATTTTGTCTGCTTGTTTTTTGTTGTTGTTGTTTTGTTTTTTGCTTTTTCTGTGTGTGCGTGGCTGATCTCTACGAGGATTGAAACCCTTGACCTTGGTGTTACCAACACCATGCTCCAACCAAGTGAGCAAACCAGCCAGCCTGACATGGTATTTTGTGATTCTGTCTCTTTACATATGTTGTTCCTTAAATGATAACTTTTTCTCTCATTCTTACCTTGGCCAATGGTTACAGTTCCCCGAAACTTAACTCAGATATAGCACTTTCTAAGAGGCCTTCTGTAACCACCTCCACCTATACTGACTAAGAATTGTGTGTTCTCAATGTTTAGGACATTAGTAGAAACATATACTTTTATTGAATAGATTAATCCTTGAACTAATCAGATTTCCAAACTAAACCTTGGGATCTATGTTTTCATAAAGATGTGTTTTCATTTTAAACCGATGTGAAAGTATTTATTGCATAATAAAATTTATTTATATTTATTTTATTTATATATAGATGTCATGACTCACTTGAAAATAAAAATTAATCCTGGTTTCCCTGATATATTAAAGATTTGGCAGCTAGATTTCTCTCATCTTTATCTTGTTTATCAATTTTTATCGTGATTTTTATCATTATATTCGCCACCGTGGCTTCTCATTTATTTGCTCTGCAGCTTCGATAACTTTCTCTTCTGTGCCTTTACAGTACCTGCTCACACCACCACACTCTGGACTTTATGTACTCCTCCTCTGAAATCAACGATTTATGCATTCCATTTTTGAATGCAGCATATTCTACTTTCAATGATTTCCCTTAATTATTCTTATTACACCTTTTCTTTGACATAATTGAAGTCTCCAATTCATTGCCTTCTAGGTTTTTCTTTCTTCAGCTCCATGGTGGTTTAATATTCCACCACATGCTGTTATGTCCATGGCAAGTCATTTGATTCTCCCACTAGCCAAATATTAACACCGGCCACATTCTTCTATTATTTGTTTGATAAAAGCCAGTTTTGGAAATTTGCATTTCCTTTTATGCTCTTATGCCTGGCATGTTGGTTGCTGTTGGGAAGGAATTATTAAACTGGCCAAACAAGTACCACTTCAAATTCATGAGCCCAGACCTCAGGTGGGCCCCTGACACACTGCCAGGCAATCTTTCAATTTTTCCCTTTACTCCACAATTTTCTTCATGACTATTTCAAACATCATTCACTATTATATTTATTCACTATTGTAATCCATGAGAAAATAAGGTCTGGTATTAGTGCCCTGGGGAGAGTGGTTTCCACATACCTGCTGACTGAACTCCTCACAGATACTTTGTGAATGTTTGTCATGGCAGAGGGACCGGTACTGTGAATATTTTCTGCATATATTAATTGTCACCAGACCAGGGACAGGCTTTCCATATGTGTACCTATAAGAACAAAGTAGTCACACAAAAAGATACTTAATATAAAAACCGCAGATGTTTCTTCATCTGATTTGACCCATTCATACATCCATCTTATTCATCTAAAGCAATTTTACTACCTTCCACAGCATTTGCACTTTAGAAGCACTTATTCTGAGAAACTGTCTTAATTATCCAAATGGGAACACATCTATAACTAAAACAAGTACTTAATGAAGAATGTTCTTGAAACACTGCCAAAAGGACAATTACCAATTTACTTTTTCTCTGATTTTTCCTCTTTCTCAGTTGAGGTTTTACTTTGAGACTGTCTTACTCTCCTTTTCCTCTGTGCTTGGATTGTACAGGTTACAATTCCAGCTTTGACAACACCTAAGTTCTTTAGGGCAATGAATTTAAGGATAAGTAGAGAGTGTATTTCTAAGTCCTCCCAAATTCATAAGTATTTTAAGAGGACAAATGAGATGTTAGATGGGAAAGTAGTAGCTATATAACAAAAATGTTTTATGTAAACAGTATCCTAATGACTCAGTTTGATTCTGCCAAATATGATGGAAGGATACGATGCAAAGCTGAAATAAATTTATTGATTCTCAATGTGTGCCTTGTGGACCACCTACATTAAAATTATCTGGGATACGTATTTAGATGCAGATTCCTGAATCTTTCCTCACATTTATTATTGGAATTGGGGTGGGGGGTGTCTGGAAAGTCTACATTTTAACTAAGCACACTGCATAGATTCTAATGCACACTGAAGTTTGAAACCTATTGTCTTACCCCAACTATGAGTTAGGTAAGGTGTAGTCTCGGTGCCCCAATCTTCCCCTTTTTATAGTTTTTTCCCCAAATTCCTAAGTGCTGATTAATAAACAAATCATTTATTAAATTTCAATTATTTATTTAATATTATCATTAAATATGGAGCAGAAAGCTTTCCCTCTGACTAAAAAACCCAAAGCACCAAAGCTGGTCAGAAGGATGAAAACATGTTTCTCATGTTTTCAAAAGCAAGAGGGAAAGTTTCTCCCCTCTGTGTATGTGGAGGCTGCTCTAGTGCCTAACTGGGGAAGAAATAACTATATGTATAAATAACTATATGTATAATATGGTATTCCTACCATATTATATCCAGGATTTAAGGTAGAGCATGGCCTAACATTTTCCCAACTATTTTCCACAATTTAAGAAATTGGGAGCAATAAAGAAAATGGAGATAATAAGACACAGAATAACTCAGAAGGTGTGAATGTGAGCCTCATAGCTGGATGGCCTAGGTTCAGTTTAGCACAGAGTCTGGGATATATAAATACTTCATAAAATTAGATTATTTTAATTGCAGAATTAATATAGAATAGTGGTGAAAAGTTCAGGGTCTGGAGCTAGACTGTTGGATTTAAATTCCAATTTGCCATTTACTAACTGCAGTAATTTGAGCAAGTTTTTTTCCTCTGTACATTATAGTTTCCTCACTGTAAATTGAGGATAATAATTATACCCATCTCACAGAGTTAGTATAAGAATAAAAATGTTACTAAGTACCAGGCACTTAGTACATTGTCTGGCACATTTTAAATTTCCAGTAAATGACTGCATTATTTGTAGGAGTGTCATATGCTGCCACCGCTGCTCCCTAGTGAGAGCTTAGGCAAGCTGGAGAGAGAATTATTTCTCCCCTAATTAAAACACTTTAAAGTCCAGTAACTGATATTTACAACACATCCCCTCAAACAGAGTATGAAAATAGAAATGAGATGAAAAAATGCAACTCACAAGCCACAGGCGGACACCATAAATTCTTCTTCTAAAAAACCAATAGTCTTGGGCATTTTTACTTGGACCTCAAATTTGGGCAAAACTGTTTTCAATAGAAAACAAAAGATAAAAGGAGGTGAGAGCGGGCAGGAGATCTTGTAAGTATTAATAATGGACTCTATTACGGAACCTCATAACATAGCATCCCATGAAATGACTTCAACCACAGCAGGGAGCACCGGGGACAACACTGAGAAGCCATTCATCACCACAGGCAATGTGCGCTGTGTTAACTGGCACTGCTAGTGCTACATTTCCTAGACTCTCCTCGGAATTTGTGCAAGCTTTCAAAGGTGGGAGGAAAGCAACACAGTCTCTGAAGATCATCACAGTTAGATGTGGTAACAGAAGGTTCCAATTTGTCATTGTTTTTTCCCTTTCTGTGTCCAGCTCTTCTTCCCAAATGCTAGCCCTGCTTATAAACGGAGGTTTCAGGCCTACCACCAGACACTTGGCTATGAGCCTGCTGGAACAGTAGCTATGCAGAGGTAACTGCTTTCCACAGTCTTCCATCAGTTTCCTTGCGTGGTCCACCCCGACAGCAGAAGATGCCTGGCATCCCCAGTCCACTGCAAGTTCTAATTTACTACAGTAGCTATGCAGAGGTAACTGCTTTCCACAGTCTTCCATCAGTTTCCTTGCATGGTCCACCCCGACAGCAGAAGATGCCTGGCATCCCCAGTCCACTGCAAGTTCTAATTTACTCATCCCCACTAGTGGTTCAGAACTGGTTAGTAATTTTCCCTGATGAGTCAACTCCCCCTAATGGACCCTTACTTTTCTAGCCTCTTCCACAGTTGTGTAAGGTGTTACTCCTGTAACAAATCCCTATTATGTGATTCATACGGCAGTTCTGGGGACTTTGGGGAATAACGTTTTGTGATAGGGCTCCTTGTCCATGGCGTGACATGTTAAATTCACATTAGAGAATCTTCATAACTGATAACTAATAAGAAGCCTTCTGATTTAGTAATCACAACCAGTTACTAAATTAACTATGTTATGGTTTAGTTCTTTACTATACTTAGTTTGTTGAACTATAGTTTAGTTGATTATGAAATTACCACAATTTAGGAATTACAGTTGATTAGTGCTATCGACACTACTCTATAACATGGTTATAGACAACCATGAGATAATCCCAGGAAATACCTTCAGTCATAAAACATAGATAAATAAACGCACAGTACATGGAGACAACACAATATATTGGTTAACAATTTATGTTTGAATAGGGTCAAAGAGGTCTGTTCAAACCTCTCTTGCCTCTTATTGGCTCTGTAATTTTGGTAAGTTAGTAACTTTTCTAGTATTGATATGCTCATTTGTAAAATGGAGATAATAATAATATCTGCTTCAGTGGGCTGTTGTGAGGATTAAACAAGACAGTGCATAAAAAGTGCGTAGAAAATATCTGGGTCAATCAAAAAGCTTGCTAATTTTCAACTACTGTATGCTAGACCTTTGCTACCTATGTGTGCAAATTATCCTATCTTAAATACTCTAATGTCATAAATGCCTTACACATGTAGAATTCTTACCATATTCATTCACTTCAAAGGATTGTGCTATTTTTTTCCCTGGCTCCTTATGCAGTATGACCTTGTAGTGACCCAGAATGGGCTCCACTGACAGTGGGAAAGACAGCTGGCTGAGTCCCCCTTGCAACTTGAGACTTTGCTGTTGGAAAATTCTGTTCTTCTTGGGATTCTATAGGTAAAAATATTATGAGTTCATAGAAACAATTGAAATATATCACTTTGAGTAGAGGGACAGCTTTTCAAGTAACAAAGACATGAAGAGTTGGATAATAGATGGTTGGTAAATTGGCACCAAAGATGGTAATTCGTAAAGTTTCCTAAGAATGCTAGACTGAGAAAAGGGCAATAAGTGTATTGGCTATGAGATAGTACAGATGACATTTTATACTGGTGCCTCTCTTTGATATGCATATCCAGAAATATTGAAAGAGTCACTACATTGCATCATCTCAAAGAATTTTGTTTCTTCGTTTGCATCTTATTCAGTTCTCCAAAGAGTGTAAAGTAGGCAGAGAAAATAGCATTTGTTTAGTTTTGGTGAAGTGGGGAAGGGACGAGGGAGAGAGGCAATGTCACATAACTTGTAGTGAGTCTTCATTCCATTTGAGATGCACAGTGCACTACCTACCTCAACGTAAACAACCGGGAACTGAAAGGAAAGAAAGAAATTTTATGAGCAGGCAATAGAATTTAGAAAGAGAAAACATGGCATCAGCATTGATAGAGTACATGGACCAAAGGAAGTAAGTCTCTATATTTCTTGTCAAGACAAGGAAATGTCTCCTATTTGGTTCACAGCACTTTATACATTTGGTTTGGAACATACATCTCTTAAGAAGGTATGACTTTCCTTTTTTGAAATATCATACAATCGAGGAAACCTATTTAGATAAAAAAGATCCAAGTAATAAGTGTATTATTATTATTTTGCAGATAGTATTTGTTTTATAGATGATATTTGTTTAAGATTCTTTTCTTCTTTAAAATTTATTTTTAATTGAAACATAATTGATCATACATATTTTATGGGGTACAGAGTTGACTGTCAGTATTTGTGTACAACATATGATGATCAAATCAATACTACTAGCATGTTCATCATTACCAATCGTGATTATTCTTTGTGTTGCTTACCCAATTTCTCCCCTAACTCCCTTCCACCTCCCCCTTTCCCACCTCTTATATTCAATAAAAATAACTGGAATCTTTCAGAGAAAAACTTCAGCTGAATACTTAATTCATTTTAAGAATGCAGCTGATACACTGCCTTGACCCTACTTCCCTGGTTCTTCTAGTGGTGGTACCTCTATGAGATCTTTCTGTGGGAGATTTAAGGATCTCTTATACTGGTCTTAGGTTTTCCAAATGAATAGGCTTTAATTTTTTGCCTGTTTTTCCTAACCTCACCCCACTGTTATGAGACTCACCATTTCATCCAAAGGGTGAAAATTCATATCCACAGAGACAATGCGGATTCTCACTGAAACACAGAGATTTTCCCCATGAAACCCCCCAGTGGTAACCTGAGGTAGTAACAGCATGCCGGAATTTCCGTGTCTGCAGAATACAGTAGTAAAGAACCTCCCTCCTTCTGCAAAGTTGCCCTTGCTCATTTGGAACCCATACCTGTTTGTCCTGGTTTGTAGATGGGTTTGTCTGTCTGGAGAAAGATTAGGCTCTCTGCTTTTATTACGTGCATGATTTTCCTCTTTATGAAATCTTGGGTTGGTCCCTTTACCTGCACAGTAATGAATGCCGAGGAAGATGGCAACTCTGGAATCTGTAAAGCAGAAATGAGCTGAAGAATCTGCCCAGGCCCACTTCTGAGTGTCTCAGCCTTTATGACTTTCTGTTTTCCTGGTTAGTCCCTGAGAGTCAGTAAGAGACAAGGTCAAGAATTATGTCCTCTCTTTTATAAGCAGATCGTTATGATTGTGTAACATGACATAACAATTTGTTGATTTGATTAAAGGAGAAAATATCATTGCAATAAAATGAACCAATTCTTCATTCTGATCATGACAGTGAAAGAAATGGCATGCTTACGTTTTCACAGCAATATGGTCTTATTAAAATAATTATTAAGTTTTCCAAATGTCAGCAACAACATTATATGTTATCATTTGCAGTAAGCCAGTGTGACTAAACATTTAATACCTTAAGCAATAAAAGATTACAAGCACAGTGCATCAACCATCAGCTATCTGCGAGATCTTAGTAAGTCTCTTGACTTTGAGAATTTCAGTGTTTATACCTGAAATGGCATCAACGTTATTTACCTCAGAAGTTCACTTTAAGATCAATGAAATTCTTCCTATAACTAGTCACCTTTCATATATTGCACTAGATCTGTTCGTAAATATTATGGCAGCATATTCAGTAGAACTTACATTCTTAGTATTTAATTTAAAACTCACTCTGAAGTCCTGGTTTTTCCTTTATTATGCTTTCTTATTTTTGCGGGATCAAAACACAAGGTATCAACTAATATGCTCTTTTTCTACCGATCTCCCTTGTCCCAAGGAGTAATACTGACAGTAAAGGAGCTGCAGTAGAAGGAGTCCCTCTGCGTCACCCGGTCTGAGAAGAGGGTTTTGGTCACCATTTCACACTCCAGAGTCACGGTCAGTGTCACCGTCTCATTCATGTGATTGAGGATGACACAGGCCTTTTCAGTAACCCCAGTGTAGAGCTGTGATGGGACCAGCACCACGTACTGCCTGTGGAGTCAACCATGGAGGGGTTAAAAAGACATCGTTATTGTGGCTGTTTGCTAGTCTGTCTTTGCTATGGCTGCCAATCATAGAGCAGGGCCAGGTTTCCACAGAAGCGCGTTCTTCAAAGGCCAACCCCAGAGACCTGAGGAACTCAGCAGACCCCAAATTGAAATTCAATATGCTTCTCTTGTGTTGTGAAAATATTCACTGTCATAATATTAGGAAACCTATTATTAGCCATGGGTAAGCAATCCATGAGCTATTATATATTTCAAATTTCCAAAATGCGAGTTAATCAACAAATCACCACTGAAAATACTAGGAACCTGTCTGCATGTGATCTTGGGTTTCATGTAAATGACATCGTGAATCTCTTTGTTGCAGGAAATACTAGAAAAATATTTAATACTTGGAGAGAAGATAAATTGCTTTTCACTATGGTTTCAGAAGCTGACTTAGCTCTTTTCTTTCTTTCACTCTGGTGACTGAGGACATACCAAGCAAAGCTAGGCTAATCACCAGGCATATTACCATATAATCCTCCCGTCCACCAATTAATACTTGGAGAGAAGATAAATTGCTTTTCACTATGGTTTCAGAAGCTGACTTAGCTCTTTTCTTTCTTTCACTCTGGTGACTGAGGTCATACCAAGCAAAGCTAGGCTAATCACCAGGCATATTACCATATAATCCTCCCGTCCACCAAAAAGAAGAAAATACCACTCTCCTTTCACTGTTTGTTGTTCACTTACAATCATCCAAACATGCTGCACTTCATGATGCTGTGTATTTGCACACACCTCTGTCTTTCTGAGTGTCCTTGTCTATCCAGAAAACTTCTATTTGCTTCATAAGACAACTTTCAAAAGCAACTTTCTCTGTGCAGTTTGGTGATGCCCCTTGTCTTACATCAGGTCTCATGAATAATTAGGTTTTCTTTGTGAGCATCTCGCAGAAGCCTTCAATGACTGCATGTTCTGTTCTCATGCTATATTTTGTTCTCTATGCACCGTTTCTCTCCTTCTCTACACTGTGAGGTATTGAGGACAGGGTCTAAATGTTGTTAATCTGCATATTCCCAAGACCTAATGCCAGCCCTGAAGGTTTGCCGAAGGATTGAGTGAACTGACACACAAATTCTGGCTTGCCTGCAGCTCATGCATTCATCTTGGCAATCCCTGACTTTGGGTAAACACAGACACTGAGTCACAATGACCAAGATGCTGCAGTCCATTATATAAGCCAATAAAGAGTTTATATATTTTTTGTAGGAATTCTATATTCTTATTTGGTGAATATTTCACAAATGTTACTATACTATGTCTCTGAGCTTTCTAGAATTCGAGTATGTCTCTTTCCACACAAGCAGTAACAAGTACTGACCCTTCCAAGACCTTTCAACAATAGATATTTGCATGGGGTATCAGAAAATAAATAAAGATCAGGGTGCGTGATACAGGGTACAATTGCAATTTTGTAGTAATGGGCATGCTGCTAGTATGGATCTGGCCTTCACATCTTGGGCATGAGGTGTGACAATCAGCTTTGTATTTCATGAATATTCATAACCAATACAAAATGGAATTAACAGATAAGAAAAGAAAGAAAAGAAAAGAAAGATCAGGAAGGAGAGAACACAACGGGAAAGAGGAAGGATAATAGAATTTTCTGAAAATATTGCTTACGGTTTTGCAGTAGCTGAAGCATCTCTGGGAAGGAGCAGGAAAAGTAGAATCAAGACTGGCTTGGGCAGCTGATTTCTTCCCCTCATGGTCTGGAGAGGAATAGGAGGGAAGGGGAGTCTGAGCCCTTGATTCTTTGAACTCTGTTCTTCTTCCAGATTCACTGGTTTTTATTTTACCTTATGGGCAGTGAAAGTAAACTGCTAACCATTTATTTTTGTAACATATTAACTACTTCCAGTATAAAAAAATCAATTCCAGATTATTTCCATGACCATCTGCTTTCTAAAATTTGCAGATGCTTGAAAAATTGTACTTTGAAGCTACCACTGGCTCAGATTATTAATCAGTACTTTAAATATTTTTTTAAAGGTAAATTACATGGTTTGCTGAAATAAATCAATGTTTTTGACTTTTTTTTTAAAGGTCTATTAATGTAAAGCCATACCCCAAATCTTTTCTTGGTTTGATAAACCAGGCAGCATCATATATGTTCACCCAATATTCATCCTAAATGGCTCTTTAATGAAATAGGGAAATGAAATCTACCACTGCATTTTAAACAAAGTAATATTGAAGGCAATCTCTACACTGTTTAAAAGTTTAACTTTTGCCTTTTATAGCTAACCTTATGCAGTGGGCCTTCTGTATTCATTGATTTCACCTCCATGGGTTCAACCAACCACAGATCAAAAATGTTTGGGAAAAAATGCATCCAGGGGCCGGCCTGTGGCTCACTCGGGAGAGTGTGGTGCTGATAACACCAAGGCCACGGGTTCAGATCCCATAAAGGGATGGCCGGTTTGCTCACTGGGTGAGTGTGGTGCTGACAACACCAAGTCAAGGGTTAAGATCCCCTTACCGGTCATCTTTAAAAAAAAAAAGAAAAAGAAAAAGAAAAAAATGCATCTGTACTGAACATGTAAAACCTTTTTTTTCTTGTCCTTAGTCCCTAAACAATACAGTGTAACAACCACCTAGCACTTACATTGTATGGGTATTATAAGTAATCTAGAGATTATTTAAAGCTTGTGGGAGGATATGTATAGGTTATGTGCAAATATTACGCCATTTTATATCAAGGACTTGAGCATCTTTGGATTTTGGTACCTGTGGGAAGTCCTGGAACCAATCCCCTGCAGATACCAAGGGATGACTTATTTGTTTATTTTAAAGAAAATGATAGTTCTTTTGGAGATAACAACCTGTATAGTAATTATTTATTGTTTCTTAATTTATTCAGCATCTAGAATATAAAGCCAATTAATGTATTTTATTCTCTAAAGAAATGACCTCTACTTCATAAACATTCTTATTTAATTTGAACTTGAGTAGCATAAAAATATTTTATCAATAGTTTATCTGTTCCTCATCCTATTTGCTTTCTGAGGGAGATTGGGATGTTAAAATCTGTTTTTTATGGAATTTCGAAAAAAGAAAGATCCCTCTGTTACATAAATATAGCTTGGTACCCCAAAAATTGAAGCTTGTATATTTTGAATAGAGAGTTGGTTTAAACTATAAAATAAGATGTGAAGAGAAACAGGCACTTCTGAGGATGGAAAATATTTTATTGTGCTCACCTCTGCATTGGGGCTAGACAGGTCTTGATGTACATTTTTGTACATGATCTGAAAGACTGAGGAAGGAATGAAGATAAATGTGACCACCTGTGCTGAAGTGTGAAACTATGGATATGTAAGATATTAAAATTTCAGTGATGATAATAAACTGTGGGTGAAAAAAATGCCAAATCAAATAAAATAAACAGTAATAGTACATCGTGATAGCCCTTGGTCGACAAATGCTTGCTGAATGAATGTAAAACTCTTCTGCTTCGTTTCGTATGGATTCGCTCCCTAGAATCCACATCCCCTTTTCAATTGCACTGACCTTCCCCACTCTCCCTGCCTCCCACGCCCCATGCCTACATTGCCATCAACACCCTTATTTGTTACCAGGTCAATTAGGATAAATGAACTTATAATAAATAAGAGATGACTTTCAAGAGGTCTCTATGTTACTTTTTTCAGGCTTGATTATACTTTTTGGATATGCACCAAACCTGTATGAGTATTTGTCAATATGCTAAATGACTAAGTATAAAAATATTTTTTTTGGACAAAGCAAAAATGATCATGATAGTTTGAACTTCAGGAATGAAAGAATAAATCTAAAATGTTATCAAAATTGTATAATTTTGATTTTTAATTAAAAATTTTAGTAGACAGTTTTCAATATCTGACATTATAGGGCAAAACCAATATTTTCTCGGTATGTCAGCTAAGGCTTTTATACTCTTATGGTCTTTAAACTTTTTTCTTGTATTCCCTAAAAGAATTTTATTAAACATCTAACCCCTCACACATACTAAATTTTATTATTACTATTTATTATAAGCATATTCATTATTACAAATTGTGATTTTTCTTTATGACCTTTACTTGACCTACCTCCCTAAGCCCCCTCCCGTCCTCCCCACCATCCCTAGTATCCTTAGGTTTGTTCTCTCCTTCTGAAAGTTCAAAGTACTCTAGTCTTTGCTTTCTTTCTTTCTTTCTTTTGTCTTTCTTCATACTAAATTTTTAAATCTAAAATTTTTCACCATGAGCAAGATGACAAAAGGTTATAGTATAAATACTGATATTTAAAAAGTAAAATTGTAATATCACTGTTTAACTGTGTCCAGGGAAGTGTAAATACTGCAGTGATTTGTTGTCTACCAGCATACATTTAAAACATACATAAACTTTTTATTTTACCTGTTGGAGATTTTTTTTTACATCATTCTTATTTTTTTTAATCTTGCATTTCCATCCTACTTCCCCAGGTAATCTTACTCTGGTGTTTCATGCTTCAGTATATTATATTAATCACCCTATCATACATTTTTGCAAATAAAGATAATCAAAATTATATTTTAAAAAGTCTCATGCTTACAAAGTTCTAAGTAATAACATTTTTCTAGATTGTTATTAAAATTATTATCAGTGTATCACTTATCAAAACTATATACATCTACTATAATCAATGAATATTAAACACAAAGAATAAAATTTTGTTTGAAGATTATTTATTAATGAAATGGATTATGTATTCCATCTGGATCCCTCAATCAGATTGTGTATTCTTGGATAAATATTGCTTATTGCTAGATTGAAAGAAGTTTCAACGATCTATTCTCTTTCTAGTTTTCTATTCTATCATATTTTTATTCTGCAATATCCCTATGCTATTTTCTATTGTGGAGATATAAACACTAAGAAACCTTGTTCACATAAACAGGAAGATAGAAATGAGGTAAGCTCTGCTATAACACTGTCATTTAATTATTTAGCCTTCTAAATTATAAATCAAAAGTCACATTATAATAATCACTAAAAACTAATTCTAATTATCTATGAACTGATAAATCAATCATGTCCTCTTTAATTTTTTTGAAAGCAAAGCAGTGGAAACTACTTCAAAAGGATTTGGAAATTCATCATTAGAATCATTGCAAAAGGTCCATTGTAGAAGGATTTGGAAATTAGTCATTAGGATTGTTTTCATTCTTGGTTCCTAGAAAGTGTGCAACAAAGGTTTACCAGGACTAATACATGGCAACCAATTGCTACTTTTCTACTTGAAGGCATAGTTTTTAGTCCAATATACTCAGGAAATTTGGGAAAATGGAAATATTAATTTAAATGTGCTTTCGTCAATATGAAACCTCATAAAATGCTTTTATCTTATCAAAACCATGACCTACACATTTGGCTAATTGAATTTATGGAAAGTGCCCAACAAAAACCTAATTTGCAGAGCCATCCCTGATTGTCAAAAATGTCAGTCAAATTAGGGTAATTTCTGGTAGGAAAAATATCACTTCATTTTGAAGTCTAATAAACTCACTAATGCACATCCCTGTGAGAACTCTTCCACTTCTGAATTCTAAGATAAGGGAAAGAGTCTTGCTGGGTTATTTGTTACCCAGAAAAAGTAAGACATCTCTATTTCAATCTTTCCATGCTCTTTGCTTTATTTCATGGAAGTCTCAGGGGCAATGCAAAAATTGGCAATAGTTGGAAAAGGGAAAAGATGGGGGGTTATTATATAAAAATTGTCATTATTTCTGCCCCCCATCTCTACAATATGTATGAGAATAGAAAATTCCAAAAATGTGCCAAAAGAACCCATTTCTAATGTCATCCTTTTCTTATACCAGAAATAGAATAAAAACAGATGGGTGTATGAGGTCTACACTGGGCTTCTAATGCCTTGATTAAGAAAGTTTTTGTATAAATATAAATATTTTGAGTGTATCTTTGTGAGAGACAAACAAGCAAGAAGTTTTCACTCCAAGATATATCTAAAATACATATTATAACTGAAAGAATATTTATATATTAAAATAAAACCATAAGTCATGTCTTGATTATATTATCAATATTATGATAATGATTTTATATAATTATTACCTACGATGAACATGGGATCATTGATCTTACAAAATTTCAAGGAATTCTAGAAATGTTGAAACAGATTGAGGCCAAAGTTGAATGTGAATGGCACATTTTTGCCAAATGTCAAACCCATAGATAAATAAAAATTTCAAGGAATTCTAGAAATGTTGAAACAGATTGAGGCCAAAGTTGAATGTGAATGGCACATTTTTGCCAAATGTCAAACCCATAGATAAATATCATGGCATTCCAACAAATATTATGCGTTTATCAAAAGTGATAAATATGAAGACTTTATCACAACATCAAAAGCTTTTGTATAAAAGACGCCATAGATAAATATCATGGCATTCCAACAAATATTATGCATTTATCAAAAGTGATAAATATGAAGACTTTATCACAACATCAAAAGCTTTTGTATAAAAGACAAAACAAAAGCCAAGTTATCAAAAAGACAGAACAAAAACTAAGTCATGACTGTAATTATAGCATCAAGTATTTACATAAACAAGGACTAGAATAGAAAAAGTAAATGTGAAAAGAGTTGACTTTGCAATTGGTGATAATTTTGATATGTTAATTCTATAACAAATAGATTTTTTGAATCATCAGAATAAAGCTATTTTTAAAAAACCCTAAGAAAAACGTCATTACCTTTGGACATATTTCTAAACCAATGTCATTTCCAAACAGAAATGTGTTTACAAAGCATTGAGCAACTGTGAGTGGGTCGAGAATGAAAGTGTCCTTTGCCACCTTAGTGGACTTTGGGGGAGGTAGAGTTGGAATCTTGACATATGTGGAATGAAATTCAAGCTCATATTAATACATATGGGACACGAATAGAAATACTTTTAATGAATAGATGAAGCAGGAATCTTGGTTTTTATAAATTTATCTACCATGATAACTCGCTGATTAATCCAGTGTGTTTTTTTCTTTTTGTGAATACTTGTCCTGGTAGAGAGCAGGCTGGAGAAATCAGGGGATTACAGAACACGTTCCCATCCTTCAAGTATTTTCCTACATTGATTCTGAGAGGTAGGACAAATGATAAAAAGAATGTAAGGATGTGCTTTTTTTGTCTTAGAAAAACTCATGTTTAATATCACACTATGTTAATATTCAGAGATCAGGCCAGCAGGCTGGTCGACTGAGCTGTGTTTCCCCAGGCTGCTTTATTAAAGACTATCATAGAGCATCATAAAAACTGCCCTAGTGGCAAAACTATCTACTCAGACCAGTCTTCTTCCTCTGAGTCATCAGTGGAAGGTTTGCCCAGGAGAACAAGATGTCCTCTGCCTGCACATAGATACCCTGGGACCCCCAATCCCCACAACCTCCATCTGCTGACTCTTCTACCTTCTCTGCTTCAGCCACACTGAGCTCCTTGCTTTCCTTCAGCACTCGAGAACCTTCCTACTTAAAGCTGTTGTGTTTTTTCCAGCCTTCTCCTGTGTTGCTCTTCTGCAGACATTCACATGGCGGACTTCCTCATCTCCCCAGAGATGGTCGTTCACCTATCAGTTTCTCAGTGAGCTCTACCCTGACCTCACCATTTACAATTGCAGAGTCGACCTTATCTCGTGGCACTCCTGTCTTCCCTGCTCTGCTCTTCCTCATTTTCTTCTTTCTTTTTTTTTTTTTTTAAATATATATAGCATCTGTCATTTTCTGACATATTATATAGCACACTTACTATATTTCTTGTTTATTGCCTGCATCTCCTCAGTGGACTATAAGGCAGAGATTTTGTCTTGTTTTTCACTCTTCCTTGTCATCGAGAATCGTATTCACTAATAACAAACATTCAATTATTATTTGTTGAACAGATGAATGAAAGAATCATGTGCCCATGAGACATAACATTTGCTTTTGTCTCTTACATAGTATATAAAAAAGATAAACAAATAAATAGAATTGTATGCATATATTTATTTATTTATTTTTCCTTTTTTTATTTTTAATTTTTGTTAAATCATTGATTATACATATTTTGGGGGTTCAACGTTGAGATATGTTGATCAAATCAATATTACTAGCATATGTATTGTTACAAATCATACTTATTCTTTATGGCCCTTGTCCAATCTCTCCCCACCCCCCAATTACCTTAGATTTCTTCTCTCCCTCTGAAAGAATAATGGTTACTCTGTTGATTTGTTGCCCAATTGGTCTTTCCAATGCTGAGAGGTGTGATCAGGTCCCCCAGTATTATCGTAGAGCAGATGCTTCTTCTGTCACTCTGGCATGGGCTTTGTGGAAAGAGACATCCTCTTCTTTTCTTTGGTCTCTGCTGGTGACTCTCCTTATGTCAGTGCACTCCAGTGGCTGGTGGACCATCTGCATGGTGGTTGTGGTGTCTAGCCACTTTCATGGCAGACATGGTTATTGTAATAGAACTATGGTGGGCCACCCATATGGAGGTGATGTTTTTGGCATGCTCCTTAGTGCTGGCAGTGTGCCTGGTTGTTGGGGGGGGGGGTCTGGTTTCCAGCTCAATACTTCAAGTCCCCAAGCAGTACCTGAGGCACTGGTGGTATGTCTGAGCTGGAATGAATTTGTTGTCCTTTGCTTACTTTTAAAGTGTGAGAACTTCCTGTTGGAACCAGTACTTGAGCTGTGTTGTTGAGCTAAATTGCTGCTTTGCTGCTGCTTCCCTAAGGAAGGCTTTTTGTGCAGCTCAGGTTATAATGGTTGACTTTATAAGGTACTTACAGCTCTCCAGAGACTTGGTGCACCTGGGTTGTGTAGAAACTCTAATCTGGGCCTGAGTATTTTCATCAAATTGCACCCCATGCAATTCTATAGTCCTGACTAATCTCCTCTGAGTGGTCCTATGCTGACTGGGGTGCAGACTGGCTGTCCTTGCTGTGCCCCAGTGTTCCCACAGTGGGCCCGTCTCCCTTGCTGCTGTGTGGCAAACACTTCCCGGGGGACTGGCCATGTGCCAGACGCTTGCAATGACTCAACGGCCTCTGAGTGGCTCTTTTTTTCAGTTGTTGTGGCTTCTCACTTCTATGTGGGTCCATGGGAACCCTGTTGGTGGTCTTGCTGGCTTGGAGGCCACCAAGGCCCTCTTATCCCCTGCCACCACCAAGCAACTCCATCGAAGGGCACAGCTGCGGTTTTTGCCAGCTCCTTTTCTGTGTACTCAGCAGCTCCAGGCTTAAAGCTGCCATGATACAAAAGGGTCGGAGTGGTTTTTTCTTTCTCTCATCATGGCTTCTCCTGCCTTCATGCACTCTGTAGGTCTCTCCTTCTCTTCCCCTGAGCTCTAGTGGCCCCAGCTTGGCTGTTGTTGCTTTTTTACATAGTTGTAAATTTATTGATTTGTGGGAGAGAGTGACACTGAGGACCATCTATTCCACCATCCTGACCAGAAGCTGGATGCTTCCATGTGGCTTTCCTAGTGTATTAGTCCTTTTTTGTTGCTTATAACAAAATACCTGCAACTGGGTGATTTATAAAGAAAACAAAATTTATTGCTTACAGTTTCTGAGGCCGGTAAATCCAAAGTCCATCTGGTGGTAACAGTGACCCAGGGGTCTCACAAGAAGCCGAGAGAGCCTGCATATATTTAATATAGGATGAAACAATAACATTTCAAGGAGAATGAGTTAAAACTTACCTTAGGCAATGTCAAGTTAGTTTTTCTACAAGTGATCATGTGCCAGTTTCAATTACATAGTTTTATCAGCAGATCACAGGGCTTTCTTCCTCTTTTATTAATGATGTGGATGAAGATAATGCATATCCTGTGTACATAAGCATGTCTTAAAATCATTAAAAATACTAGCTAAACGTAAGAAAGAAATACAATTCTCTTTTACATTCTTCTAGTGTCTTATTATTTCCTGAGAGTGTACTTCTACATAAATTTACTTTTGAGGTAATGTTAAAACAAAGATTTTGTAAGACCATAAGAATCTATGTTGAGTTCGTGTAGCTTATTCCATAGCCAGTTAACAACCAAAGAATCAAAGGCCAGTTAGAGGTCACAGTAATAAACAGGTTTTTATTTTCATGACTGATTTTGTAGCAAAATGACAGTGTATAGCAAAAATTAATAGTAATGTAGTACTCTCTGAGGCTTGCCTTTTGCCTAATAAAACCATTGATTTATTAGATGTTAATCTGAAATTTCCTAGGAAGAAAACATGCTCCTTAAATTTTTGAAGAGCAACTCAGAGAAATTAGAAATTTATTATTTTGAGAGAATGGTGCCCTTTTTTGAAAATTTAAAAGGGATTCTTCAGTTCCCCAGATGACGTAAAGCAGCTCCAAACTACAGGAGAGAATGGTAAGTGCTGGGAGGAGGAGAAGTCATGGGGTATGTGTCTTTCCCAACCACTGGGCTAAACCATAGAGTGGGGTGAGTCCCGTTATGATTAACACCCGTCTTTCAGTGTGGAAACTGCAGGAACAGAACCATTAAAGTAACAAAACGTTGATTAAAACAATAGACTAAACCTGCCTCAATAGAGAATTACTGACACAGAAAATAAGTATGGACTGAGAGTGGAATGACCATGAGTTAAAAGGAATTTGGAAAGGAAATAGTTTGACATTCAGAGAAAAGTGATCCAAAATAAATATAACCTGTGCCTCCTAAAACCTCTTAACAAATAGAAAGGTATTATTAGAAATAAAGATGTTACACTTTGCTTTTAAGTTGAAAGGTCATCTTTTGGATGTAAAAGAGGAGAAGGTTGGAAAGAGGTAGAAAAGTGGGGAAAAGAGATTGAAGTCTCCTAACAGGTGGAGGGATTTACCTCAGATGGAAATAAGGGATAAGAGTCCTGTTCTATACAGAGAGTTAAAGAAATGCAATTTATGTGAGTAAGACTTTCTGAAACAAAATTGCATTACGGACTATTTCTTACCAATATCTCTCGTCCTTCCGAATAACTTAAATCTTATCTATCTCTCTCTATGTGTGTGTATGTATATATATATTTTGTTTGTTTTTGAAGAACTAAAAGAGATATGAACTATTTTAAAGGAATCATTAAAACATCTCAACATTATAGAAGGTTAGGCCTGCATTGATCGAATCAGCCCCCCGGGCAGCTGATTAGGCTGATTAGGTTAAGTGTCCTAGGAGCTTCTGAGGTCCCTCAGGGATTGCATCCCCCTTACTGTGTCAGCCCACTCTCCCCTTGCCCCCCACTAATCAGTGAAAGGGCAGAGTGAGTGAATGCTGGGATAGGCATATTATAAAAATATGAGGAAAAAAGATTGATAAAATATTTTGACAAAATATTTTATTTCTCATCAAATACTATTCCAGAGTTTTTTTGAATCATGGCTTGGGAGCTGAAAGTAAGGAAAATCTTAACAATTCCTCTATTTAAAGCAGATTGACTGCCATGGGGCGGGGTGGGGCTGAGGTGTTGCAAAAAGTAATGTGACCTCTTAGTAATACTATAACAGTATAAATTTGATTTGATTAAATAATTAACTTCTTTAGTCACTAAAAGATTGTTAACAAAAGAGGAGCACAGGATCTGCTAAGGAGAAAAGGGAGACTTTATTTTCCAGAAAAAGAAAAAACGGGAAAAGGGATGATCTGCGAGTTGGGGATCACAGGCCCCCGCTGGACCTGAGACAAGCATTCTGGCCAATAAAGGAGGGAAGCTAGTCTTTGTGCCTCCCAATGTCAGGTTTACATGCATATTCAGTGAGCTTGGAGGAAGGCTATGAATATGTACAGCAAAGGCTGCATGCATGCACAGTGAGGGAACATATCACATAGGTGTGTTATCACGCAGGCTCTACAAGCTGATTGTGGCTGGTTTGAATGCAGCTTCTCCTATTGGAGAAGAATGTCCTTAGAGTCTGTTTCTGTCTTATTGGAACCATAGTTGGCCCCCAGGAATGAGGAGGAGGGTGTCAGTAGCTGGCCCCAGTTGGACTCGCTGAAGGTCAATGTAGAATTTACAACTACAGCTGATTTGGCCTTACCTTCTGAGGGTTGCCTTTGTTTAGTTACAGAAAAGAAAACTTCATAACAGTTAGTGACATACAACTTGTGTTACCGAGACCCCAAAGGCCCACTTGCTCACTGCTCAGCAGCCAATAATCAAGAGACAAGTGTTGGTGTAAGGAAAGGTGGCCTTTAATCAGGAAGCCGGCAGCTTGGAGAAATGGTGGATTCATGTCTCAAAGACCATCTCCGCCTCTCCCAGGTTGGTCAAAGCGTTTTTATAGGGGTTGTGGTGGAAAGCTGATTCCTAACAACCAAGTGGGGATGTGTTTCAAATAATCCAGGAACTTTCCAGGAGGGACTGAGCAGGGTCGTACTTCATTCTCCATGGGTTCAGTTCCTGTTATTCTCAGGTAAGATCAGAGTTAGTAAGCTAGTAAAGGATCGCCATCTGGGGTAATAATATTCCTGTAATTATTTGTGTACAATGTGAGAGCAAGAGTCATTGTGCTCTGGCAGTTAGCTGCAGGCTCTGTGGCTCGGGTTACAGGAGAGAACACATTTTTAATCCAAAGGTTTAAGAATATGGAGTCACTTCTGTTCAGGCTGTTCCACACGCAGGCTGAGATGTACGTGTCTGCCCCTTCCCTCACGCTGTGGCCATTTGGTTCCGTTTAACAATTTGAATGTCTCTGTTAACCACAGTCAGTTCAGTTTATCTGTCCTTTGGGGTGCATTTTAACAAGAGATTGATTGTAAAAGAAAATCAGAGGTTCTGAAGTTTTGTTTCATAAACTATCGTTTAAAAGGAATCCTGATGTGTTTACAAAGAGTAGATTTACTTCCCATGTAATTGAAGAGCAAATTAAGATATAAGTGCTATGTTCAGTTTTTTAAAATGAAACTTGTTCACATTATAGTTTACTTCCTGTATATATGTCCTCTAAGAAAAAAAGTAATGAAGTTTACAAGTCTCTGAAAGATCAGGAGTTATGAAGAACTGAAGAGAGATTTACTAAGGTGTCTTTCCCTAATCAGCAATTATTTCCTTCACAGAGACAAACTGAAGTTTAATTTTTTTATTCTCATGGGGTAAAAATTCAAGGACACTAATGAGTCAAAGGATTTTACAAATCGTTATTTTGCCTTCTAGACAGACACCAAAATTAGATTTAGTATCGCTGGAATTGAAATGTCTTTCAACTCTGCTTAGAGATAGAAAACTGTGCCCAAGCGATTCTCAGACAGCAGGCAGCATATTGCTCTCTCATGTTAGGATTTTTAGGAGTGCTGTGGGTGGGGGACACAATCTATAGTTGATTTTTCATCAAAACTTTGTTATTTTGCCTTCTAGACAGACACCAAAATTAGATTTAGTATCGCTGGAATTGAAATGTCTGTCAACTCTGCTTAGAGATAGAAAACTTTGTGCCCAAGCGATTCTCAGACAGCAGGCAGCATATTGCTCTCTCATGTCGGGATTTTTAGGAGTGCTGTGGGTGGGGGACACAATCTATAGTTGATTTTTCATCAAAACTTTGGCTGATTTTGTTCCATGTCAAACACAAAAACAAACACCTATTGAGTGGAGAAAGAAAAACTGTCACTTGCCATAGTAAAAACAAATCATTAGGAATTTATCAAAAATTTTGTGATCAGCACCACAATGCCAAACTTATATGCTCTTCCTCAAATCCAAGTTCCAGAAATGAAAAACAAATAGTTTGAGCAGGGCAGTTGTTGTGGCTGTCCTCTCAATATAGTTATACTTAATCTTCTTTGGCACCACAAAAAAA
>NW_007729543.1:151351-152115 GCF_000696425.1 Galeopterus variegatus | reverse complement strand
AGCCATAGGGTATGGAACTCTCTCCACCTTGATTCAGTCACCTAATTGCCTACGAATATTCCAACTGGAATTCATTGAATACCCTTTAAACCTGTAAAGGTAACCACCACAGCCTTAGTTTTACTTTTTCTGGGTGTCATTAGTGAAAAGAGACACACCAGATTTAGTCATCTACCATGTCTAATAAATCAAAATTGCTCCTTTATGCTAAAAAATCTCATCATAATAAAAGTATACCAAGTTTTATTTTCCAGAATCACTCATTGGACATTCCTTTGGACATCGTCCAAAGAGATATGATATGTCCCATAAAGGTGTGCTTTTTGCAACATTGTCCCCTTGTCAGATTTTGTATCTATTTATCCTTTATAAATTGCCTCTAGATTCCTCATAAGTTACTTTTTGACTTTTTCAACACCTTTCTATGCTGGTTATGGAAAGGAAAAGAGTCAGAGTTGAAGACAAGTCTATCTGTCTATTTTAAGAGTGCTTAAGTGTTGTGTGAATTTAGATCTTTTCTATTTCTGTTTCTCTCCCAGACCTAAGCATCTTATGTCACACCCCTTCTCTCACTTTGTGCATGGCTCTCTCTCTCTCTCTCTTTATCTAACTTTATTTTTTTTTACTCCTTTGTTCTCTATACCATTTACTGGTGCCATCACTTTAATCCATGAAGCAGGGATTAAGAGAATAAATGAAATCATCTTTGGTGAAATATGCTTTCCTAGGAAGCTACAGTTTTCTGCAGTTTATATATATATATA
>NW_007729543.1:142558-150537 GCF_000696425.1 Galeopterus variegatus | reverse complement strand
ATAAAATATAAATATATATATATATTATTACATAAACTTTCCACTGATGGTGAATTTCTGGAAAAATTGTTTTAGAAAACTGTAAGATGGAAGAAGACATTCAAATGCTATTAGAGATGAGAGCAAACAGTGAAAAACAAAAGGCCAGAAGAAACGACATACCTGAGGCTACCTCACTGTCTCTATCAGATTTTTAGCAAGACAGTTGGGGTAGGGGAAAAAGGGGTAGAGACAGGGCATGAACAAACACATTGGACTTAATTTTAAAGTAAAAAACAAACACACAAATAAAAAGCAGACTCCTTCAAAACTTGCTTGATTTACAGGGCAGGGGGTCATAAGATAAAGTAGTAACTTCTGCTACAAATGCTCTTCCATCCAACTCTTATGTACTCAGAGCAGTGGTAAACATAACTAGTTGAACAGTCATTTTTTCTCAAATAATGTATGTATTTTTGTTGTTGTTTGGAAAAAATAACAAGGAGGAGATAAAATTGTTATTACTTTGATCGAGCACCGTGCAAGGAAATTTACTAAGTACTTACCATAGAACAGTTACTGTCCTAAGGTATTATATTTATTAACATATTTAATCCTCACAATAATCCAATGAAGTAGTTACTATTATTATCTCACTTTTCTAGATAATGAAGCTCAAACACAGATAGATTAGTGAATTGTCCAAACTGGGACTTGAACATAGTCAATGCATTTTAGAGCTTATGTTTTAAATTTTTATGCTAGATTAAAAGATAAAGCCTAATCATTGATGGAAAAAAATATATTAGGGTTAATAAAAGAATTCAATGAAGTTGTCTAATAAATCTAAATTAACCGAAATCAAGAGTTCTAATATGCTAAATAACCAGATAGAAGCAAAAATGAAGACAAAGACTGTTTACAAAAGCATTTTTAAAAGTTAAGAATAACATTATTGAGAATAACATACTTATATGACAGCTAAAATTTTATGGAAAAATATAAATAGCTGAGTGCACAGACACAGTGTTTTTTAGTAGGGAAAATAATTCTTCACAAAATAGTCGAGATAACATAAATCAAATGAAAATCTGTGGAAATGGATGCCAGACTTCCTGAATGTTCTAATCTCCAGGCATTTAGAAAGTGAATTCTTTTCTGGTAGTGTTTCCCAAAACATGGCTGATTGTTATCTCCAGGGAGTCTGTAAAAAAGACTGTGAAAAAGAGTCCACATTCTCAGGAACTTTCTCTCGAGATATTAACTGATTAGGTCAGGAATAAGGGCAGGAAATTTACATTTTAATGAAGAGATCTGGATGGTGCTGATGATTAACCAGATTTGGAGCTTTCTTCCTAAAGAATGGATGGAGTAGAAGGTAGTAATTTGGGGGGAGATTTAAGACTTTCCTGAAGTCCTGTTTCCTCTCCTAATTCAACGTGGTTCCAACCAAGCCTCTGAAGAAGAGAAACATTGCCTAGCTCCATGCAGACAGTATCCTGGAGTGTCGGGGCTCAGGGAGGATTAGGTGGCTGGGATCCAGGGGCAATATGAGGATTAAGGCAGCTTTAGGAATTTGGAATTTTCTCAACATCTGTATTTCTTCTCCAGAAAAGTTTCAATAATAGACCCTCTAAATTGTTAAGTTAATGAAGGCTGTCCTGGGAAAATACTAAAGTAATAACACCTGACTGAAAGCTCAGTTGACAGATGAATAATATCTGAATACAATTTCTGCTCTTATCATTTCACTTCTGTGCTATAGTGTTGGAATGAGCAGGACCGAAGCCATACTGGGACCTAAAACAGCATGGGCTTTAGAAAAACAAAAAGCAGCAATATTTTCTTTATCATGCATTTCTCTGAGTTCCCTCTTTTCCCGTGGTTATTTGATATTTTGAACCTTCATTACAGGGCAAGATGAAGCTATTTACATAAATGTAAAGTTGTTTTTCTGTCAGCCTGGAGCTGCGGACTTTCCATGAGACATGCCCTATCCAGATCCCAAGAAACCAAGGAAGATATTAATAAAACTGTCCTGATTCCACTCGTAAGCAAATCAAAATCCTGCAAGACCCTAAGATAATGTCAAGGATGAGAACAGAAACCAGACAGAGCCTTGGAGACTCTGTCACCTGGCTCCCTGCACGGAGCCCCCATAGTTCATGTTCCCTTCTCTCCTGCTTTTCACTTACCACGTTCCGTTTCCTCAATCCCCTCTTTTAAAACCCACAGTAAAATTAACTTTGACATGGGTTAGTCTACTATCTCCTTCAGGTTACCCATACTGAATATAGCTGGCTTCCCATATCACCAACATTTGACTTTTGAGTCTTTTGTTTGTTTGGGTGGAGGGCAGATGGAAGTGGGTTCAGTAATGACTGGAAGGAATTTGCAGAAGGTTCTGCTATCAAGCAGTAGCATGCGCCAAATGGAAGTCCAACCTCTGAATTCCGCAGTTGGTGAATTGTGCAAATAAACCTAAAGTCGAGATGAATTTGGCAGTGAGGAAACTGAAGGAGAATTTTTAATCAAAGTGGTGCTGTTTGTTAGGTACCTGTGTGAGTTTCTTAGGACCATTGTAACAAATTACCACAAACTGGATGGCTTAAATCAACCAGAAATTGATTCTCTCACCATTCTGGAGGCTAGGAGTCCAACTTCTGGAGGCTAGGAGTCCAACATCAAGATGTTGGCAGGGCCATGACCTCTCTGAAGCCTCTAACAGAGAATTCTTTGTTTCTTTCTAGCTTCTCATGATTGCTGACAATCCAGAATAGTGTCTATAATTTTTCAATTATTCTGGAGCTGTGAATCAAGATGACTCAGAGGCTGGGGGTTGAAAGTTATTAGAAGAATCAGTGAATATGATGTTTGTGAGAGCTGCTAAGGCTTGGATAAACAATTAACTCACAATTATAAAGATTATCAAAGAGATGTGTTAGTCTCATGTTATTATACAGATTTTTCTTCAAACTTCACACTTTCTTGTTTAAATGTCATGTTGCACTCTTAGACAAATGAGAAGGGTACAGATAATGGCAAAATGAGAGGAGGGGTCCACAGGAGTACTGTAAGGTGTGGAGAGGCCTCTGCAGAGGGTGCAGAGATTCGGTCACAGGAAGCCTGAAGGTGCTGACACCCACCTCCTCACTTGTTGCAGCAGTCCTGGTGCTGACCACGGTGGAGTGGTGAAGCCTGAAGTAGTTCTCAGCAAGAGAATGAGCCCAACTCTCCTCAGCAGAGATTGTCCCCACCTCTCTCACTGGAGATGTGGAGTGCCAACCTCTGATGCCAAGATGCCAAAATTAGTATAATATATGTACTTCTTCAGTGAAATAATAATATACTACTCACATATAAATAGAATATATCAGTAATATAACAGAAATGTCTTATGGTTGAATGGATGCTGAGCCACATGGAATGAACCACTGAGCACCTAACTTGTATAGTGTATTTATGTCCTCACTCAGACTTCTAAAAGTGAATCTAAAATAATGAAAGACAGTTTTCTTCCCCCAAGAAGCTCACAGGTTTTTCAGAAATAACTTTATTTCAAACACTTTTTGTTCTGTAAGCTACACGATGATATTTCTGAAATTTCATCCTGTTCCTTAGCATGAGGGGAGGAGCGTATGGAGGGAGGATGTTAAACTTGCCAGTTAGCAGCCCCAATGCCTATTGACAAGTGAACGGGTACATAAAATTGGTATATACACACAGTGGAATATTTTTCAGCTTTGAAAAGAAAGGAAATTCTGACACATATGGCAGCGTGAATGGACTTGGAGGATATTATGCTAAATGAAATAAGCCAGTCACAAAAAGTCAAACACAGTCCTCCATATCCGTGGGTTTCACATCCCTGGATTTAACCAACTGTGGATCAAAAATATTTGGGGAAAAAGACAATAAAATTAATGCAAATAAATAACAATACAGTATAACAACTGTTCGCATAGCATTTACATTGTATTAGGTATTATAAGTAACATAGAGATGATTTCAAGTATAATGGAGGATATGCATAGATTATATGCAAATACTACACCATTTTATATAAGGGACTTAAGCATCCTCAGATTGTGGTATCCCTAGGTGTTGGGGGTCCTGGAGCCAGTCCCACAGGGATACCAAGGGACTGTACTGTGTGACTCCACTTATGTGAAATACCTAGAGTGGTCAGATTATAGGAACAGAAAGTAAAATGGTGGCTTCCAGGGGCTGCGGGAGTGGGGAAATTGTGAGTTAGCATTTAACGGGTACAGAGTTTCAGTCTTGCAAGATGAAAAGAGCTCTGGTGATAAATGGTAATGATGGTTGAACAGCAATGTAAATGTACTTAATATTACTGGAACTGTACACTTAAAAGATGGTTACAATGGTAAAATTTATGTGCATTTTACCTGACTTGGATTGAGTGTCCCCCCAAAACTTGACCCCTACTGTGAAGTGTTAAGAGGGGGGGAAATCCTTTTATGGTAATTGAAAGGTGGGGCTTGAAGAGGTGATTAGATTGTAGGTCTATGCCATAGTGAATGGATTAAAAATGGTGGTCCTGGGCATTGTTTACAGGGCTTTAAAAGGAGAGTGAATGAAGAGGTTAGTCTCTCTCTGCTCCAACATTTCTGCAATGTGATACTCTCCATCACTGAAACCACTACCAAGACTCTCACTAGATATGTTTCCTGCACTGTGGACTTCCCAGCCTCTGAAACTGTAAGTGATAAATTTAATTTTCTTAATAAATCACCCAGCTTCAGGTATTTTGTTATGAGCAACAGAAATGGTCTAATACAGAAAATTGGTACCAGAGAAGTGGGGTGTTGTTTATAAAATATACTCAAAAATATGGAAGCAGCTTTGGAACTGGGTTTTGAGGAGAGGCTGGAGGAATTTGGAGCAAGGGGCTAGAAAAAGCCTAGATGCAGGTCAAAGATTCGAAGACAATAAAATCAGAGAAAGTTTGGAATGTTTTAGAGGTTGGTAAAGTGGTGGCAATTAGAATGCTGATGGAAATATGGACAGTAAAGACCACTCTAAGGAGGTCTCAGATGTAAATGAGAAGGGACTTACTGGAAACTGGGGCAAAGATCACCCTTGCTATGAACTGGCAGGAACTTGGCTGCATTGTGTGATGCCCTAGGACTTTGTGGAAGTTGGAACTTAAGAGTTGTGAAACAGAATATTTGGTGGAAGAAACTTCTAAGCAGCAAAGCATTCAGGGAGCCGCACAGCTACTTTTAACAGCTTATGCTGAGTTATGACAGAAAAGGCACGATGTAAAGCCAGAATTTAAAAGGGAAGCAGAGCATAAAGATTTGGAAAATTTGCAGCTTGGCCATGTGGTAGTGGAGAAGCAATGAAGAAAAATGCAGTGACACTAGGATGATTAGAACCAAGGAAAGGGATTATCAAGAGAAGGGGGAAGGGCCCTGAAGGCATTGCAGAAACCTCTGGGGCCAACCCTTCCATTTTGGGCCCAAAGGCCTAGGGAGACAAAATGGTCTTGGGGAACAGGCCTGAGGCCCCTCTACATGCTCACTTCCCATAGCCACTTCAGGATGCTGCTTCCCACAAGCCTGCTGCTCCAGCCTGGGCTAAATTGGCCCCAAGTATGGCAGGACCTGCAGCTTTGAAAGATGCAAGCCAGAAGCTTCGTCAGTGTCCACATGGTGTTAGGTCTGCAGGCTTGCAGAATGGGAGAGCTGTGAAGACTTGGAAGCCTCCACCCTGATTTCAAAAGATGTGTGGAAAAGTCTGGGGCCCAGGAAGAGATCTGTTGTAGAGGCAGATTCACTACACAGAGCCTTCACTAGACAATGCTAAGCAGAAATGTGAGATCAGAGTTGCCACAGAAAAATCCCCAACAGTGCCATGCCTAGTGGAGCCATGAGAGCAGGACTACCATGGAGACCTCAGACCTGTGGAGTAACCAGCATGCAATGCCAGCCTGGGAGAGCTGAAGCATGGCCTCAGACCAGGAAAGCCACACGAGTGGAGCTGCCTGAGGACTTGGGGACCCAACCCTTGCATCAGCACGCAGAGGATGTCAAACATGCAGTCAAGGTACATGATTCCCCAGCTTTAAGATTCAATGCCTGTCCTGCTCGGTTTCAGACTTGTTTGGGACTTATTACACCTTTCTTCTGGCCTATTTCTCCCTTTTTGAATGGGTATATTGTACCCTATGTTTTCTCCACCATTGTATCTTGTAAGTAGATAACTTCTTTTTTATTTCCCAGATGGGACTTTGGAACTTTGAGTTGAAACCAGTTAAGACTTTGGGGATGAAATAAATGTATGTGTATGTGAAAAGGACATGAGTTTTGGGGAGCCGGGGCAGAATGCCTTGGATTGATTAACCCCCACTGTGGCAGTGTTAAGGCGGGGGGAATCCTATTATGGTAATTGAAAGGAGGGGCTTGAAGAGGTGATTAGATTGTAGGACCATACCATAGTGAATGATTAAAAATGGTGGTCAGGGGCATGGTTTAGAGGATTTTAAAAGGAGAGCACATAAGAGGTTAGTCTCTCTCTCTGCACCATTTTCGCAGTGTGATACCACCACCAAGACCCTCACCAGATGTGTTTTCTGCACTGTGGACTTCCTGGCCTCTGAAACCGTAAGTGACAAATTTCATTTTCTTTATAAATCACCCAGTTTCAGATATTTTGTTTTAATCAAATGGGTTTTTTGTTATAATTAAATGGATTAATACATACCACAATTTTTAAAAAAGAGTAAAAACCAAAAGCTGGTTTTTTAAAATTAGAATATAAAAACTAATCCTCTCATAAAACTTTATAAGAAAGAGAGAGGAAAAACTATACATCATTTGATTGAGAAAAGAAATAAAATTTATGCCTGTGGGAGTAATGACAAATTTTATGAATAAGGAAATATTCTATCCTAGTTGGCTTATTACAAGCTTATACCAGTTGTCTTTACGTGACTGTGAACAGTGGCCATTTGCTCTAAAAAGTTAGACAATCCATTATATAGTTAACCAATTTATAAGGAATTATTACAATGAATATGAAGATGGTAAATTTGAAAACAGAGAGGAAATAGATAGTTTTGTTTATTTAAATACAAGATAATTGTCTACAATTGACCCAAGAAGAACAGAGAAGTTTGAGAAAAGAAAACACCATAAAAACTTTAGAAAGGTTGTGAGAACCCGTTATTAAGTCCTCAAGATACAGTTTCATAGCTGAGTTCTATCTAGTCTTCAGAGAACTAGAGAATTACAACAGTCTTTAAAAATTCTAAGAGCCCAGTTGATTTTATGAAGACAGCCTAACTTAAATGCCAAAAACCAGAGACATGGTTCCAAAAAAGAATAAATAAATATAGATATAAAAATTCTAAATAAAATATTAGCAAATATAATACAGTAATGCATTAAAAATAAGTTTTATTCAGAGAATGCAAGATGTACTTCAATATCCAGATGTCTTAATTTATTATATCGACAGTGTATTTTTTTGGATTCTCCATATATCAGATTTAAACTTTCTATGAAAAAGGCATTTCTTAAACTTGGATGTTGCTTTCAGGTTTCTAACTGTGCTGGTGACAAATAAGCATCGGGCCCACTGTGTTAAAATACAAAACATTTTATATTTGAAATAAAAGTAAATATATTAATAACACAAGAATGAGTCACTAAGACAAAAATTGCTGAGGTATCCACTGAGTGGTGTTTTGAATGCGATGGTCATTTCTGAGAGTGCAGCATCGTTGAAACAATTTCTTCCTGAAAGAAAATGAAAAAAAAATTCAAATTAATTGTACAATTTCAGTGTATTTATGGGCAGCTGGAGGCTTGGGTAAAAACATATTTCAGAACCAAATCACGTGCTTCAGTCCGTTATCTGTTGCTACACCTGAGAGACTGAGTGATTCATAAAAAACAAATTTATTTCTTACAGTTCTGAGGCTGGGAAATCCAAGGTCGAGGGGCTACATCTTGTAACGGCAGCTCAGGGCA
>NW_007729543.1:140894-141636 GCF_000696425.1 Galeopterus variegatus | reverse complement strand
AAATTGCTGAGGTATCCACTGAGTGGTGTTTTGAATGCGATGGTCATTTCTGAGAGTGCAGTATCGTTGAAACAATTTCTTCCTGAAAGAAAATGAAAAAAATATTCAAATTAATTGTACAATTTCAGTGTATTTATGGGCAGCTGGAGGCTTGGATAAAAACATATTTCAGAACCAAAGCACGTGCTTCAGTCCATTATCTGTTGCTACACCTGAGAGACTGATTCATAAAAAACAAATTTATTTCTTAGAGTTCTGAGGCTGGGAAATCCAAGGTCGAGGGGCTACATCTTGTAACGGCAGCTCAGGGCATCACGTGATGAGGGGACACATTAGGAGCCAACGTGGCTTTTAAAACAGACCCACTCTCATGATGACTAACCCACTCCATGTAATAAGCCATTCATCTATTAACCAATTAATTCATTAATCTGTGAATGAATTAATTCTTTCAAGAGGTCAGAGTCCTCATGATCCAATGACCTCTTAAAGGCCCACATTTTAATACTGTTACATTGGGCAATAAGTTCCAACATGAGTTTCAGAGGGGACAATCATTTAAATAATAGCAGCGTGGAAAGAAACATTTGTATAAGTAGTCTAAGGAATGTGCTCTGAGACTCTCATGGCACTCTAAAGAACAACCCAAGGACTAAGATGGAGACTTGTGAGAAATGTTTCCATTTCTCAGCCATGTTTCCATGTCACAGCCCTGAGAGAGTGTGTGAAGATGAGAGAGAGA